>NW_027368245.1:0-51257 GCF_046119375.1 Phyllobates terribilis
GGACCCGGCCCAACTGCAGATCCAAGTCCGATATTTTATCGGTTTTCCCTATTTTATCTTTTACTTTCAGTTATTTTATCTTTTTTGGGTTAGACACTATAAAACCCTTAGAAATTAGGTTAAGGGGATCTTTTGCCACTTTCACAAATTAGTTCTTAGAAATTCAGCAGCCAAGAAAAAAGCTCCCACCTTTGCGCCATCTTCTACCTTCATCCTTGGTTAGTTCATCCATTATTATGTATTACTTTCTCTTGGCTATGTCTGGCTAAGTTCCTCTTAGTTCACTCTTAGGTTGAGGCCATTATTCTAGGAATTGTTTATGAGAATTCTATTGTTTATGTTCTAATAATAATTTCAGCATTGTTTTATATTCTCTTTTGTTTATTGAAATTGATTGATATTGATTTTATCTAGGTTCGAAACTAGGTTGATTATTATTCATTCATATCACTAGGCTTGATAATTCGATT
Organism: Phyllobates terribilis; assembly: GCF_046119375.1. Lineage (NCBI taxonomy): Eukaryota > Metazoa > Chordata > Amphibia > Anura > Dendrobatidae > Phyllobates > Phyllobates terribilis. The sequence continues at coordinate 471 of NW_027368245.1, forward strand.
TGAAAAGTCTTGTCTTTTAGGTAGCAATCAGAATTAGCATAGACTATTTGCGAGTGCTTATTTTGTAGAGATTATGAACTTGTGTCGAGTATCGGCGATTTGCCAATGGTATTGCATAGGCCTACTTATCTTTGATCTTTATGTTGTTGCACTTTTGAACCTTAGGATATCTTTGGGTATTGCTTACAACAAGGGTTTCTAGGACTATTTGGACTAGTTGCTATTTACGAACAAAGAGTAGGACAACTAGATTATTTATTTAAAGAACATAACTTTTATAGAATTTGATGATCAACTTTCCATAAGAATAATGCGTTGATGCTAAAAGAGTGAGCTTTCCATCGTTATAACTTTACAAAATCCAACATTTTACGTTTTATTTATTGCAAGATTAGTTTTACAACCAAAACCCCCCCTAGTTACTACTAGGTAACACAATTGAAATAAGCTATCGTTCAGGCTCCCTTGGGATTCGACTCCGACTTACCACTTCACTAGTGGATTGTTTAGTTGGATTATCTTTGATAGGGCCAACGACCGTTTAAAGCCTGTCAGCTACCATGTGCGTGGGAGAAGTTTGATGTTGATAAGGACCAATCACCACAGAAGAAGCAGAAGAACACCACCAGGCGGTCCAAAAAGGATCCCGAACAACCTTTGAAAGCGTCAGACTACTTGTCAACAGAAAGTATCACAAGATGTGGCCACAATGTATGGGATAGTGCATCCAAGGCTGGTACAAGACCATCTCTGATGGAAACTGTGGATATATATCCATCGCTCTTGGAATTGGTATGGGCGAAGATGGTTGACCCCAGATAAGGGATGCGATGGTGAGGACGGTTGAAACCGACTGGGAGTTCCAAAGCAGGATGGTATTCTCATTAATCCTTAAGGAAGAGATGATTGCCAAGCTGGACACGCAGTGATCCTATCCGACTACTCTGTCGTGGAAATGGTTTACCATTCCTGATATCGAGACGAGCGCTGCAACAACCTTGAATGTGGTGTTGGTAATCCTCGAAGAAAACAACAACAACACTCACCTACCCATACGTGTAGCGGCAGACCATGTGCGCGGTCAGCATGTCCCGATTATATGTCTAGGCCACCTACCACTTGAGAACCACTGTGTTTCGGTAGGTTTATTACATTCCTAGCAAATGTAGTCTTTAGGGCTTTGTTGTGTTTTACTCGTAACAATTTCTCAATATCTGTTTCTTCCACACAGGTTATCATCCATCCGAACTCGCCCCTCCCTCCATTGAACGTGTTGTGGAACTATCATCATGAACCATCAGCCAATGAAATGCTAGAGCCCATGCTTCAACGGTTAGAAGCTTATCAATTTTGATGCGGCAGATAGGCATACACAAGCTGGACGGGGTAGGAAACAACGTAGTTCTCATGTAGCTGTTGGTGACTATGGTGTTGTTTGACAATGTAATATTAAGTTGATGTAATATCAAGTTCACGTAATATTAAGTTCATGTAATATTAAGTTCGTTGTTGTTATGATTTCACACATTGTCTTGGTTACACCGTCTTCTTAATCAATGCATGACATCGTAACTCACACTTATCAAAATCATGTCCCACTATAAACCAGTCAAACACTAAATGCAGCCCAACAGAACTCACTTCTAACCAGAATGAAGCCCATCTTAAAAGAACAAAGCCCAATATGACAGATTGGCTACCAATTAATCCATGCTTTGAAGAGTGCCAACAATCTACCATTGGATTCCGAAAATGCAATTCACCCACATTCATGTGACATTGCACTGCGGTGGTACATCATGCTTTTCAGCTTAGGACCCGGGCATATGTCTCCTTAAATCTTGATAAATAATATAGAATGTGGATGTGTGAGTTCTACTCTCGCTGGAACCCATCTAACCAGCGTAATTTGGCTGTAAATACCGCACCTGGGCAAGAGAAATCTCATCCAAAAACAACATTTTCTTTTATGATTCTGCTTAGTGATGAATTTTGAGAGGGTTTCTATCAGGTACCGTGATTGTACAACTTACCACTTTTACTTCACCTTCGACAACAATGATAACAACATGCACCCAATACCGAAATGGACGATGTCAACCATAGCGGAGCTAGCCTATGGTGTTCCGCAAACAGAGGTTAACCTTAATTTTGTGTTCATTATGTTGCAACTTCATGAGCTACTTTGGTAACATACGTAGTTGTATCCCAGGAACAAATGGAAACGTATGACTTCAGTCATTATCATGATGATGCTCTGCTTGTCTACACCCTCTACTACATTTGTACGAATCCATGGTGCACCGAGCTTGACTGGGACATTGTTTCGGAACAGTATAACGAGGCAACTAGCATGGATGGAACCCTAGAAGTGTTGAGGCTGAGGTTTAGCATGCTGAAGAGCATGTATTCTGAGTGGACGAGGGTTGTAAAGGACTATCCCAAAAGGCATGATCCTATCGTTCACGACGAATGGTGGACTACAAGTTGTCCCCACCCCCCCGAGTTTGAGAAATTCAAGGACCGTCCAATGCATCCTACCACAGTCGAGCTCCTAGTTCGCATCCCTGCGAACTTCATCGGGTGAACGTCACATTTGTCCACCGTGTGTAAGCCTATGGGGTTATGTTATGTTGTGTATCATGTTAGTTTCATGTAACTGTTGCAACCTTATGTTTTTGTGTTGTGTTGTGCTTTCATGTTCATTCCATGTACCGTGTTTAAGGTTATGTTGTCTGTGTTGGTTATATGTTACGTTGATCCCTTTATACATAAGTTGTTATGTCGTTTGTTGTTTGTCTGAGGTTGTGTTCATAAAAGAATTGATCAAATTATTTTGATAAACAAATAACATGACACAAATCCACAAAAAAGTTTCAAAGTTGCAAAGGTACAACGTTCAACAAAGTTTCAAAAAAACAAATAACATGACACAAATCAAGGTATATCATAAAAAGACATTTCTGAAGACTGTTATTTATGGCGTCACACATGTCCCATGGAGGGTACTCTTCTTCCTCCTTGTACGGTGCGTCTCCTATGAACTCGTCCACCCCTACACCCGAGATGGAATGACGTGACCCGGATGCCTCCGGGTATATTGGACAGGGATACGGGGGCTCTTCGGACATGCATTGTCGCCCATCAACAGAGACAGAATGTCTCGCAGGAGGGTAGTTAGCCAAGGCAGATGCCCTTTCAGCCCCCGCTTCTTCTTCCGGGCTACCCTAGCGCCCAACTCTGTTTCAGTTCTGGCTGCTTCCTCCGCAGCCACTCGCGAGGGCTCCTCGGCATCCCTCACGACATCCTTTTTCTGGTGCCGCGCTGATGTAGATCCCATGCCACCAACCTTCTTCGCCATCCTCTTCAAGCGGTCCTGCATACACAACATTAAAATGTAAATGACTTGTAAATGGATTGACCATACACTAACAACAACCTAAAAGCGGGATTCATTTAAATGCACGTGACGCCAATGAAAGCCAAGGACGTCACGACTCGTTGATGCCAGAAACATGACGGCCAGATCAGTAACGTAACATGACGGCCAGATCAGTAACAACAACCTAAAAGCGGGATTTATTTTAACTAATTAATGATTATCTACTCAATTTACCAAAAGTTCAACCTAAAAACCTATAGATCCAAATATCTTCCAAATCAACTCAAATCTTCCATATACTTCAAGATTCCAACAATATTATGCATACATATCACATTAATTCAACAAAATAACATACATAACTACTAAATCCTCCAAGAATTCCTATGAGAACTTATAGATCTACATAAACATCAACTCAAACAAGCTAGAAATTGGACAACTAACCATATCAACTTCGAATTCGGTCTTTGGGATTGAAAAACAATGAAACGAGAGGACTACGAGCACCGTATTGAGTCAAAACAACCAAAAATGGTATTCGAAGGAGGGAGAAATAGGAGGATATGTGTGGGAGGCGGCCGAAAATGAGTAATGGAGGTGTTTTAGGCTTTTATAGCCTAAAACATGTTTCTCGTCACGTGGATGTTGTCGGCTCTCGTCAGGGGAAAATTGGAAGGGAGCGTCACGGGATGTTGGGAATTAGGCGTCACGGGAACAAGCGGCAAACACGTGACGGCAGAAAGCGACCTGGACCCACGTGACATGTAAATAAGTACCGCGTGACGATTTTTGATGTGGTAGCCGTGACGAATTCGGGTGCGATGGTTAGTAAAAATACTTGTGCAATGGATAGCAACCATTCTTAGAATAAAGGATTGAAGAACCCTATTGATTCGAAGAACCAACTTAAACTTTTCTTTCTTCTGATTTTGTGACAACTCCCCTGATATTATGGTAATCGTTAGTGAAATATTGAGTTTGTTACTTTGAAAAAGGTTTATTAGTTACATTTTATTATTTAGTTTAATTAGATCATCTATATAATTATATTTTTCGGTATATAGAAATTTGATTTCATGAAAATCATCCAAATTAAGTATTATTATCAAAATAAATTAGATTTATTATATAAAATATCTGATATTTTATTTAATAAATAAATATTAGTGATACATTTATGTAGTGGTTTTGTGAATTGATTTTGATTAATTCAATGTGGTATTCATATAGCGGTTATGTAAATTGATTTTCTTCGATAAATATAGATTTAATTATTCTATAAGACATAGAGATATCCTATTTGTTTAATTTTGAATTAACATCATTAAATGTTACCTAAGAAAATTTTATTCTATTTATTTGGTAAATTAATAATTATTAGTTATTACTGCATTCGGATTTTATTGAATTGAAATAATGAGAAATCATTTCTAATTCTAAATAGTTAATATGATTAATTATTTATGCTTTTATGTGGAAAAATAACATCTCTCACTAAAATAGTATTTCATTTATTATTATTGTGTGCATGTTTAATATTATGATATTATTACATGTGGTAACTAGTATGGCCCAAATTAGGATACATAAATACGATATCTGGCATTGTTATGGGTTTCTTGTACATGATTATACGACGCTTGATGGATGATGATCAAGGAAATCAATATAACTGAAGATTAGATCTTTTATAGGCCATACTAGGTCCAATTTTAAAATTGCTTTACGTGAATGTTTTATAATCTCTTGCTTTGCATGCTTGCTTGTCTACTTATGCAATTTTGTTCACTTATATATACACAACCATTGCATGCTAAAAGTCTCTTAAAATAATATTGAGGTTACTTTTTCATATCATAACCACGTCGCTTTTGGAATTCGTTGGATAGTTTTCTCCTGGCAAGCTAGTGCGGGTATGTCTAATAGGGACATGCTGCCTTTATATGGCTACTTAGTAAAAGACCAAAAGACTCAGTTTTGGATCTTGAGGCATAGGATGCGCTTAACATTAGATGTGGCCATCAACCAAGAATTATAAGGCAATATAATTAGTAAAGAGTTTACTTACCTTGCTTACTTGAGACTAGGGGAAGTGCCTTAGTATGCTGGAGTTTCATCTAAAATAGGATCTTTGAATCATTTTACTCACAAGGAAAAAATATATTGAGTACAATGTACAATAACTTAGTTTATAACTTTTATGAATTTTAAGTTCTTGCATTTCAAGCATAATTTTTCTGCATGTTTTGATTTCTTTGTAGTTCCTATGTCTACCGAAAATCTCAATTTTCACTTCGTTCAATTGTTGAGAAAAACAGGTCGAACGACGCCAATTTCCTTGATTAGAAAAGGAATATGAGAATTATTCTCAAATCTAAGGAACAACAGGATATCCTTAGTAAATCCATTTATGTGTTCAGTGACATCTTACTTGATGAGGATATAGCAAAACACAAGACAATTTACCAAAGGCCAAGAAATATAACTTGCCTCATGATTGATGCTATGGAGCCCTGGTCTTCAATATAGGTTTGAAGATCAGGATGCCAACACTATAATGAATTGTTTAGAGATTTTTTCAAAGAGCATGCTAAAATTGAGACATGTGAGACTATGATACCCATACTACGGATCAAGCTTGATAAGGGAAAACTAGTAGGACCACATGTTATCACATGATAGGCTTGTTTAACAAGATGGCTGTACTTGGTAACCCTTACAACATTGAGATGGCAACAGATATAATCTTGCATTACCTTCATGATGCGTTTACCAACTTCAGGCAGATGTATCATATGGGAACCATGGTTATGACTTTTAATGAAATTGCATGCTATGCTCAAACCTGTTGTGAAAAATGTCTTAGTTGACCCTAAGAAAGATTTTCTTAATACGAACAAACGAAAATGGTTTAAGAAAGGCCCATAAAAGAAGCAACAATACCAAGGAAAGGGAAAAAGTTGTTCAACCCAAGGTACCCACACAAAAAGTAAGAGTGGCTGCTAAGCATGAGTGCTTCTACTATAAGACTAAGGGGAACTAGAAGGAAATTGCCCCAAATATCTGGAAGATAAGAAGAAGAGTGCCTCTTCTTCAGGTAGTTACGTTATTGAAATCCTATTAACTAACTCCAATTATGGGATGTTAGATATTGTTTGTCGTAGTTCAAATGTGCAGGGATTACGAAATAGGAGACAGATGCAGAGAGGAGAGATAGATTCTCGTGTTAGGAATAGAGAAGCAGTTGCTGCACTTGAAACCAGAGATTATAGTCTACATCTACCTTCTAGAATAGGTTTAGAAAAGGAATTTGATTTCATTTCAGCTTTGCACCATAAGGGCTGTGAATTTATTATTGTTGACGATGGTTTTGACATTTACAAGAATGATATGTTCTATGCCCATGCAATTGAGAATAGTACGGAACTATACATATTAGCATCAAAAGGCAAAAGTCGAATGATATAAGTGAAGCCACCCTATAGCATTGTCGCTTGGAACACATTAGTATCAAGCACATGAAAGAACTCTAACATGTTGGTCATCTAAAATCATTTGATTTTGAATAAATTGAAATATGTGAATCATGCCTAATAGGAAAGATGACAAGGTCACCTTATTACTTGTACAAGTTGAAAGAACTACTGAACTATTAGCTCTCATACATACTTATGTTGTGTGGAACTATGATCACAAAAGCTAGGAGATGCTATTGATACTTCATTACAATTAAAGATGAATTTAGTAGATATGGTATAACTAGTTGATGAAACATAAATTTGAATCTTTTGAAAAGTTCAAAGAATTTTAAAATGATGTTGAGACACAAACTGGCAAGAAATTAAAAACACTTCGATCCGATATAGGGGGTGTATATTTGAGCCAAGAATTCGACCATCATTTGAGAAGTTGTGATATAATAACACATAACACTGTTAGACATGTTCCGCTCCATGATGAGTTTTGTTGATCTTTCGACATCCTTTTGGGGTTATGCCCGCGCTACTTCTGCATTCACACTAAACAAGATTCTGTCATGATCAGTTGACTAGATACCATATGAGATATGGTTTTGGAAGCCTCCCATCTTGTATTTCTGAAAGTCTGGGGATGTGAGACTTATGTAAAGTGTTTAATATATGACAAGCTCGCACCTAACTTAGAAAAAAAAATTATAGGTTATCCCAATGAATCGAGGGGTTATTATTTCTACAATTATGTTGAGAACAAAGTATTTGTTTCTCGAGATGGTGTACTTTGCGAATAGGATTTCTTTTTCAAGAAGTCAAGTGGGAGAAATGTTCAGCTTGATGAGATTCAAGTTGAGCAACAAATCCTGTATCAAGAGAATATAGGAGATGATTCTTACATCTCAAAAGGAAACTGTCAGAAGTTCCGATTCAAGTTCCTCAAATAGATGAAGCAACCGAGGTCCCACATACTAATATGGTTAATCCTTCTGCTGAAATCGCTTCAATTGTTGAACCCACACGTAGATTAACAAGAAAAGGAGGCAACCAAGGCAATATGATAATTTTGTCTTGAAGCCATGAAATGCTATAAGCAAGTAGTGATGGATCCCGTCTTAAAAATATGGCTTGAAACCATGAAATCCGTAATGAACTCCATCTATAAGAATCAAGTATGTGACATGACAGATTTGTCTGATGGGATAAAGCGCATTGGATGCAGATAGGTCTCTAAGATCAAAACAGACAGGATTGAAATGTTTTCTATATGGAAAGATAAGTTGCCAAAGGATTTAGGTGTTGACTACGATAAAACATTCCCACCGATAATTACTATTAGGTCCATTAGAATAGTCATAGAAGTTTCCACTTATTATTGTTATGAGTATAGAAAATGGATGTCAAGACCTCTTTTTTAATGGGTATTTAGAAGAGAATGTATACATGATACATCTAAAAGGATATGAGGATCTAGAAAATCCTAGAAAGGTATGCAAACTTAAGAGATTTATCTTGAGCAAGCATCCAAGAGTTGGAATAATCAATTTGATAAAGCAGTCAAAAAATTTAATATCATCAAATTCTCATAATAATCTTGTGTCTACAAGAATTTAGTGGGAGAAAAATAGAGTTCTCATGTCTATATGTGGATGACATATACAAGAGAAGTTCAAAAAAATACTTGAGAAGTATTTCCTAATGGAGAACTTAAGAGAGTATGGGTACATACTAGGCATTATCCATCAAGATCTATAAGGATAGATCTAAGAGACTTATTGTTCTTGATCATGGTACTTATATGGATAAGGTCCTTGACAGATTCAATACGACAAGATATGGTTCTTGCCTATGCATCATGGTTTATATCTCGGTAACAGATGGTGTCTAAGAGATCAAGTGAAGCTGAAAATGAACAAGATGCCCTATGCTTCAATCATAACATCTATTCTATATGTAATGACTTGTACTCACCCAGATCTACATATTCTTTGAGTATGTGTAAAACGTTAAAGTTAAATCAGCGTGATACAAATTAAAGTGAAACCAAGAACATCCCAAAGAACTTGAGAAGAACTAGGGATGGTTTTGTGGTATATGGAGATGATGATGAGTTAGCAGATGAAAAAGTATACTACACTATGTTGATAGAGAAAACGTGAATATGTGCAAAGTGCACATCATAAATACATTGAAAATCCTTAAAAAAGCCCATACCTAATCCCATAAATAATAGATCATCAGTTTGTGGCCAAGGTCTCAAGAACATTGGGGAATTGCACTAAGACATTGTTTGTTTTATGATAAATCTTATATATTGTTAGTATAGATATTTAAGCTTGATATATATATGATTTTTTATATTATTATTTAATTACTTGAAATTGAATAAAGTCTCCGAATAATTTCGTACCAAATCTGTTTTGGTGAATGAAGCCCCATTAAGTGAACTGAAATTATAAAATTATAAGAAGTTCATGGTATGAGTCCTTAACTTGGATATAAATTGTTGTGTTATAGGACTTGGTAACTAAGTTCCTATCCCTCGTCTCCTTAGTTTAATGATAACAAACATTTATGGCATTTAATATCTACTTTGAGTGAGACATTGTTGGATTATAATAGAGCTTCTACTAGAATCATTTTCAGGACATAATAGTTGGTTTATCTTGGATAAAAGAAAAGGAATTAAGGATCTTGGATAGCATTGATAGTACCGACGGGAATAAAACAAGGAAGAGAAACTCGCTAATAGTGATCAAGGGGACCAACGAGTATGAAAGAAGGAATTGTGCGGGAAGGGAACCGAACGATAGAGATGAAGGTGATCGAGCATGAAAATAAGGAAAGAATCCCTAGTTGATTCCTATGTTTGGATAGAAGCACATTTTTAGTAAGCGGTTATGATTCTATTAGATTTTATAGTTTAGATTAAATATATTATTGTGATCTCTGATAACCTCGAATATTTTAGTTTAGGAAGTTCTTTTTAGCACTCGAAATTAGTCTTTACAGTGTTGAATTTTAGGTTTTGCTTGAGTGATCCATTTTAGACTTTAAATTTAGGGAGAGTTTGTCCAAGCCTAAAAAGATAGAATGATGTGTCGAATCTAAAACTGTTTGTTCATTTTAGGTTGTAATTCTTGTGACCAATCAATAGTAAAGTGAGTTTGAGTTTCACAAACTAATTTATTTTTATAGAAGAATCTTGTTTTACTCTCTTAGGAACTGAAATCTCAATTACTTAGATCAAGCCCCTCTGTGATCCTACAACTGATATCAGATCATGATCAAATTCTGAAACAATGACTAAGAACGGCAAATTCACACTTGGCGTCTCCATCAACAAACCACATCAAATTTAAGAGGGAGAGATTGACTGGTGGTTGGGAGTTCACACGACTTACATTCAAACACAAAACTACTGATGCTAGAAGATCATTGAACTCTACAATAAGGAGATCTCTGAAAATTGTCGAAGAGGGGAAGGACTAACCCGAGTACTACGTTAAGATGGAGAAAAACACCAAATCTCTCCAGCGTATACTAATCGGACTCACACGAACTGACACCGAAAAAGGCATTACCATAGCTACAACCATCCATATGGGAAGCGATGACATGAAGAACAACCAGAAATCCAACCTTAAAAGGGAGTTCCATGCCTTCAAGATGCTTCCTGGTGAAAGCTTGTCCGCGTATCAATCCGGATTCACTATCTGAGTGGATAAATTAAGCGCATATATGGAGTCACCATCCCTCAGTGGGAACAATCTCTGGCGGTCATCTATGGAATGAACGACAAGTATGAGTTGGCAAGAAAAATAACTCTTATGTCAAACAAAACCAAGTCCCTCCTAGTGATGGAAATACTTGGAAAATTCCTCGATGAAGAAACCACTAACAACCGAAGAAATAGAACAATCAAGGAATCAAGAGGGATTATCATAAAGCTCACTAGAGTCCTAGAGAAGATGGAAAGCAAAGAGGCCGATGAGTGTGGAGATCGCCCTAATGAAAAAAAGGTGAATAAGTTCTCCAAGAGCAAAACATCACAATCCACCTCAACCTCAACGAGGGACCTTAAGGACTATACTTGATACAACTATCAAGCGAAAGGCCACCTTGTGAAGACATGCACTAAGGCAAAGGTGAAACTCGCTGAACAAAAGGCCTTTTCTTTGTATGGGAGAAGATGATGATGAGGCTGATCTTCATGAAGGCTTCCAAGGCATATCCTCATGGATCCTTTCTAGGAAGCGACTTCTGAGGTACATATAACTAGTAATTTTGTTAATTGCCTCAACATCCTAGGTAAAGATGAACTTGTAAACATGATTAAAGGCCTACTTGACGATAAAAAAACTCTTAAAAAACAGGGTTAAATATGAGGATGAAGTTCAGGAATTACAAAATGAAAAAGATAGACCTGTCTAATAGATTTACTAATAAAAAGGAAAAGTCCCTTAAAAAATTTAGGGAACTAAGCTTAAAAACTATGTCTTGTGAGGACTGCAAGGGAAAGGAACCTCAAGGGGGGTCACCTAAGGAAATAACTAGCAACATAGAAAGTGATATCCAACTTATTTTGAATAATCTTGAAACTCTGACTAGTTCCATTAATGAAAAAATGACTAATCAAACTTGATGCAGGAGCATCCCTAAGCCCAACATACAAAGGACCAATCACTAGGGATATGGCTAAGAAGATAGAAGATCAAGTTATGAAGGCAACTTTGGGTTTGGATTCAACACACCAAATGGAACCAATTGCCTCCACCCTTCTAGTATGTGGAAGAGGTGAACATCCCCAACAAATCCAATCAAGACATCAAGGCCATCCAAGATCAAGATCAAGGCTGCACATGTCACTTTTGTGAAACTATCACACTTTTACACCGTACCTGTTTAGGTTGTAAAAGTGTGCAATTCTACCCCTTTTCCCTAACTATTTTAAGGAACTTTCCTAAGGGTATTTTGGACATATTTCATCAAGATTTCATCTGGTAGAAGGCCTTGGTCATTGGAGGTATAAAAGCCAAAAATGACCTAACCAAAAGGGCCTTTGATTGAATTGAAACCTATGTGTTCTCAACGGCCAAAAACCTTAGTGTAGCTTAGTATAGTTTGCAGATTGAATCTGCCCCTTGCTGACTAGGTATCTTGTTCATGTAATCTTGATTGTGTGAGCTTGAATGCTTGGGAAGCTCTCGGTGTTTAGGGTTTTACAATCTCCCTTTATTTTGAGTTAAAGTTTGTTGTGTTTTATCTCATCTTACCATTGTGTTGAGGTTAAGTCCAAGGTGCTTGGTGTTGAGTGAGTAAATCATCATCAAGCATCTATCCATCTCTGATTTCTCAAAACCCCTTTCTATTTTCTCTTTGTTCTTCCTTGTTCTTGAACAAGTTAGAACACTTGTTCTAGCTTAGTGATTGGTTGTGAATCTAGGTCTGAGCTATCATAGGGAATCCCTATATCAAGTGGTATCAGATCTTAGCTGATTCATCAACCATTTTCACTTTTAAAACCAAAAAACATGTTGATCTTGCAAGCTTGCAAGACAACAACCAAAAACAGCTTTGAAAACCCTTGAAAACCACCATTTTTGTGCTTGTTGTCCTTGGTCTTTTCTCATGAGTGTTTGAGTCAATTTTGCACGAATATAGCTGAAGTTGAGTGCTTGAAGGAGTCCAAAGATTAGCGAAGCAAGAGGAAGGGATGTCTATGAGAATTGCCTAGCCAAAACCATACCCGGATGCTTGCAAAACTGAGCAAGAAGTCAACTTCTAAGCCTTATTTCACCCATCCAAACACAACCCCATCAAGAAAATTCAAGAGCCCCTTGAAGAAAAAATGTTTAACTGCAGAGGGAAAGAAAAATCAAGCAATTTGGTCAACGGAAACGATCTGTAGAGCAAAGATAAAACTGCATCCCAAAAAGCCAAAAACACTCTATTATCCACTGGATTATAGCTGACCAAGCTTTTTGGCACACCAACCAAATTGTTTGACTCGTGACTTAGGCCTAATTTCTGGTGCCTTTCCCAGACCAACAATCCTACTACAAGTTATCACAGTTGGCATTACATAGGTGGTATCAAAAAGGGAAGAAGAACCACCTTGAAACTCATTGCTTATCCATTTTCAGTCAAAAACCGCTGGATTATAGCCGCCCTAGCTTTTTGGCACACCAACCCTATTGATTTGACTCGTGCCTTTGGCCTAATATCTGGTGCCTTTTTCCACCCAAACAGACCTACTACAAATTACCACAGTTGGTGGTCCCAAAGTTACATCAAAGGGGAAAGAAAAACCATCTTGAAAGTCCATACTTGGCCATTTTTATCCCATACCCGGTGTGAGTTTCTAAGTGCCAAAAACTTACCTTGTGACATTTTTTGGTAACAAATCTTTTTAAAAAATATTATTACGTGTCCAAGTGAGATAATAAAATCAAGATTAAGGAGGACAAGGGGGATTGTCATGTGCCCCTCACACCCTAGCCTAAACCCCCACCCTTGCCTTAAGACCCGATTACATACCTTGGGTTAAACACATTTCCTACCATCATTCTCAAGGGCATCTCTGAGGCAAGCACGGTTAACTCAAGTCTTCTTTAGGTGTACCAACTGAGTAAAAGTTCCTAAGTCCCTTTGAGCTTATACACATAACTTGCCTTACTATTCTTGCAGGTGATCTTCATTACTACTATCCTACTTTTGCTCACTGATTTTTTATCACCTTTAGTGCACCAAACTACCATGATTCACACTGGAATTATTGCATCTACAAGCTAGCAATACATAGCAAACAAGTGAGACGAACATACTTGACAAGAGTGACACAAACACATACATCAAACACAAGGTTATTAGTCTAACCTAACCTAGTTCATTGTTTGTTATTTTGGTGATCATGCCTAGTTCAAAACAAGGGTCCCAACATGGATCTAAACAAGAGGAGTTTCACGCACGCCTACCCTCAGACAATAGCATCACCAATCAACCAGATTTGGTGAGCCTCATTAGGACCATGAATGAGAACAATGACAACAACATGAGGACCATGATTGAGCGCAATGATAACCTCTTTAGGACCATGAAGGAGGACTTTGTTAGGACCATGAATGAGAACCAAGCAACCATGAATGACACCTACAATGTCCTTGCTAGTAGACTAGCCACCCTTGAATCCAAAACCACAAGATCTAGAACCCCACCCATGGTTTTAGGTACCCACTTTGAAGTTGGAGGATCTTCACGTCCAAACCCTCAAGCACCCTTGCCTACCAAAGATGTGGAACGTAGAGCAAGATCCCAAACCCTAGGGCCAGACCCTTTTAGGCGGTCGGTTAGAGTCCATGACCTACCCATGCCCAGACCACCACCCATGGCACTTCCAAGGGAGTTCTCTGAACCTAACTCTCCCTACACGACTGGGTATGATGATGAAATTTTTTATGAGTTTCAGGATGATAGGCACATGGGACATGCTAGGTGGGAAAGGAGGCCAAGATTCCAAGGGAAATGACCTAGACCAAAGGGAGGAAGATGGCATAGGCAAGGTGAACGTCAAGATCACAAGCATTGAAGGGAAGTGTGATCCAGACCTATACATGAGTTGGGAGAGGAAGATGGATCAAATTTGGTCATGCCACAACTTTTAAGAGGTGAAGAAGGTGCAACTAGCCACCCTATAACTCCAAGACTTTGCCATGATATGGTAGGAAGACATAGTCCAACAGAGGAGGCACAACTGTCAACCTCCCATCATCACATGGAATGTGATGAAGTCTGTCATGAGCGCAAGGTTTAGACCTCACCATTATGCAAGAGAACTGAGGCAAAGGTTGGAGAATTTGAAGTAAGGAAGCATGACTGAAGAGGAGGCCTATAATGCCATGTAAGTGGCAATGATCAAGGCCAATGTGAGGAGAATGATGAGGCTACCAATGCTAGGTATCTAAGGGTTTTGAATCCCTCCATTTCTATGAAAGTGGACATGTACCCTACACCACAAGAATAGAACTTCTTCACAATGCCATCGAGGTGGAGAGGAAGTTGAAGGCTATGTTTCTACAAAGTGCCAAATCTAATACCCTTGTCAATACATGGAAGGGAAGGACAGTCCCTAGCACTCCATTTCAACCCAAGGACTCTACACCCTCAAGGAGCCTTACAAGGCTCAAGGGCATGCATTTCCTAAGCCCCACGACAATGCCATGGGCACTCAAGGGAGTACTTCTAGACCCCCTCAAGCATCCAATTCATTACCTCCTAAGTCTAGTAACATTGAGTGCTTTAAGTGTAAAGGAAGGGTCATTATATGAGAGATTGTCCTAACAAGAGGGTAATGGTCATTAATGCCTTAGGACAATGTGATTCCGAGAGTGATAATGAAGAGTGTGACCTTAATCTATTAATAGAACATGAACATGACCTAGGAGATGAGAATGAAGAGATTGGACATGAACAAGGAGAGGTCTTAATATGAAAAAGGTCTTTAAGTGTTCAAAGTGAATTAGTAGAAGACAACCAAAGAGAGAACTTGTTTCATAGTAGGTGTGTAGTTAAGGAGAGAGTTTGTGACTTGATTATAGATTGAGGAAGTTGGTTCAACATTTCTAGTACCGATTTAGTCAATAAGCTACAATTGACCTCAGTTTTGCATCCTAGGCCATACAAGTTGCATTGGATGAATGATTGTGGTGAGCTTAGGGTACACAGGCAATATAAGGTCACTCTTAAGATAGGACATTACCATGACACCATTTTATGTGATATCGTACCTATGCAAGCATGTCATATACTTCTAGGAAGACCTTGTCAATATGATAACAAAGTCACAGATGATGCTTACACTAACAAGCACACATTCATGTTTAATGGTAAGCTAATCACTTTAAACCTATGACTCCTTACCAAATTGTTGAAGCTGCAGAAGCTAAGAGACTTAAGGACAAGGAAATGGCGAAGCCTAAGGTCAAGGAGAAGCCATTGACCATGTACACTTCAAAGTGGCAAGGACAATTCTCTATGCTAGTGCTCAAGGAGGTGAAAGAGGATGAATTTGTTCCTAGAGATGCAAGGCTCATATGCCTAGCCAAGTCCCACACATTGACCGTAGATGAACCCCCCAAAACACTACCCAAACCCATCCAAGATGTCCTTGACTCATTTCAAGATGTGTTTCCGAATGAGCTGCCTCTAGGCCTTCCTCCTCTAAGGGGTATAGGACATCAAATTGACTTCATCCCTGGCTCAAGCCTCCCTAATAGACCAGCCTACAAGATGAATCCAATGGAGAGTAAGGAGGTTGAGACACATGTCCAAGAGCTCCGAGAGAAAGGCTATGTGAGGGAGAGCATGTCTCCTTGTGCAGTTCCAGTCCTACTTGTGCCAAAGAAGGAGAGCACATGGAGGATGTGTGTTGATTGTAGATCCATCAACAACATCACCATCAAATATAGACACCCCATACCAAGGCTTGATGACATGTTGGATGAGCTCCATGGAGATACTTGCTTCTCAAAGAATTATCTAAAGATTGGCTACCATCAAATTAGAATGAGAGAAGGTGATGAGTGGAAAACTGCATTCAAGACAAAATTTAGCCTATATGAGTGGCTTGTCATGCCCTTTGGCCTAACCAATTCCCCATCCACCTTCATGAGATTGATGAACCATGTGCTAAGAAGCTTTATTGTCTAGTTTGTGGTTGTTTACTTTGATGACATCCTAGTCTACTCAAAGTCTATGCTTGATCATGCCTTTCACCTCAGGGAAGTACTATCCAAACTTAAGCATGAATCCCTCTTCGCTAACTTTAAGAAATGTGATTTCTACTCTAACCATGTGAGATTTCTTGGATTTGTAGTGAGTTCAAAGGGGTTGGAGGTGGACAAGGACAAGATCAAGGCTATACAAGAGTGGCCAACACCCACAAGTGCCACACAAGTTAGGAGCTTCCAAGGGCTTGCTAGCTTCTATAGAAGATTTTTCAAGGACTTTAACACCATTGCCTCACACCTAAATGAACTCACCAAGAAGAACATCATCTTCATGTGGGGACCAAGGCAAAAAGAAGCATTTCAAGAGCTAAAGGCTAAGTTGACTGATGCACCCTTGCTTGTTCTACCAGACTTCACTAAGCCATTTGAAGTGGAGTGTGATGCTTTTGGCGTGGGAATATGAGGAGTGCTTATGCAAGAGGGTAAGCCAATTGCTTTCTTTAGTGATAAACTCAAAGGTGCAACTCTGAATTACTCTACCTATGACAAGGAGTTGTATGCTTTGTTTAGGGTGCTAAAAATTGGCAACACTACCTATGGCCTAATCAGATTGTCTTGCATACTGATCATGACTCATTTAAGCATTTTAGTAGCCAAGACAAACTTGATAGGAGGCATGGTAGATGGATGGAGATCATTGAAACTTTCCCTTACATTATCAATTATAAGAAAGGGAAAGACAATGTTGTAGTTGATGCTTTATCTAGGAGAAATGTATTGCTCACCACTCTTGATCCCAAGGTGTTAGGTTTCACCTACATCAATGAATTGTATGAGCAAGACATGGATTTTGGATCCATCTATACTCACTGCCTAGGCAAGGGTCCATTGGGAAAGTATTACTTATTTGAAGGATTCTTGTTTAAGGTGGATAGGGTTTGTATACCTAACTGTTCTCTTAGGCTTCTACTTGTTGAGGAATCACACAAGGGGGGTCTAATGGGACATTTTGGACGAGACAAGACTCTCTCAATACTAAGTTCCCACTTCTTTTGGCTTCACATGCTCAAAGATATTGAAAACATGCTTAAAAGATGCATTGAGTGCCTTAAGGCCAAATCCAAAATCAAGACACAAGGTCTATACATCCCTTTACCTATCCCTAATGCACCTTGGTTGGACATTAGTATGGACTTTATAGTTGGCTTGCCTAGGACTAGAAGGGGAAGGGATTCCGTCTTTGTGGTAGTAGATAGGTTTAGTAAGATGCCTCATTTTATAGCTTTCCATAAGATAGATGATGCCACTAATGTAGCCAACCTATTCTTTGTCGAGATTGTGAGACTACATGGATTGCCTAGGACTATAGTTAGTGATAGGGACCCGAAGTTCCTTAGCCACTTTTGGAGGACCTTGTGGCGAAAGTTAGGCACAAAGCTCTTGTTCTCTACCTCTAGTCACCCCCAAACGGATGGTCAAACCGAGGTGACTAATAGGACCTTAGGTACTTTGTTTAGATCCTTGATTAAGATTAACCTAAAGGCTTGGGAAGACTTGTTACCAAATTTAGAGTTTGGCTACAATAGGGCCACACACTCTAGGACAAATCTATGCCCATTCATGTGTGTTTATGGCACTAATCCCCTAACACCATTTGATCTTATTCCTTTGCCTTGCAAAGAAAAGTGTGACTATAGTGCAGAGAACCAGGTTAAACTCATCAAGGAGCTTCATGAAAGGACCAGAGAAAGGCTTGAGAACTTGGCTAAGAGTGTGAAGAAGCAAGAAAAAATTCATAAGAAAGGTGACACTCAAGGAAGGTGACCTAGTGTGGGTGCATCTAAGGAATGATAGGTTTCCTAACCTAAGGACTTCAAAGCTCTCCCAAAGAGGGGATGTACCATTCAAAGTACTAAGAGTGATTAGTGACAATGCATATGTAATTGATCTACCAGAAGAATATGGTATCAATCCCACTTTCAACATAGGTGACCTTACACTCTTCGAAGAAAGCCAAGATGACCCAATGGAGGAACTAAGCCATGAGGAGCCCTTACACATCATGGAAGGAGGTGGACTGGGGTCAGGACTTTCTCAAGAGGGAGGGAATGATACAGGAGCATCCCTAAGCCCAACAAACAAAGGACCAATCGCTAGGGCTATGGATAAGAAGATAGAAGATCAAGTTATGAAGGCAACATTGGGTTTGAATTCAACACACCAAATGGAATCCATTGCCTCCAACCTTCTAGTACGTGGAAGAGCTGAACATCCCCAACAAATCCAATGAAGACATCAAGGCCATCTAAGAATAAGATCAAGGCTGCACATGTTACTTTTGTGAAACTATCACACTTTTACACCTTACCTGGTTAGGTTGTAAAAGTGTGCAATTCTACCCCTTTTCCCTAACTCTTTTAAGGAACTTTCCTAAGGGTATTTTGGACCTATTTCGTCAAGCTTTCAGCTGGAAGAAGGCCTTGGTCATTGGAGGTATAAAAGCCAAAAATGACCTAACCAAAAGGTCCTTCGATTGAATTGAAACCTATGTGTTCTCAACGGCCAAAAACCTTAGTGTAGCTTAGTGTAGTTTGCAGATTGAATCTGCCCCTTGCTGACTAGGTATCTTGTTCGTGTAATCTTGATTGTGTGAGCTTGAATGCTTGGGAAGCTCTCGGTGTTTAGGGTTGTACAATCTCCCTTTATGTTGAGTTAAGTTTGTTGTGTTTTATCTCATCTTACCATTGTGTTGAGGTTAAGTCCAAGGTGCTTGGTGTAGATTGAGTAAGTCATCATCAAGCATCTATCCATCTCTGATTTCTCAAAACCCATTTCTATTTTCTCTTTGTTCTTCCTTGTTCTTGAACAAGTTAGAATACCTTCTTAGAACACTTGTTCTAGCTTAGTGATTGGTTGTGAATCTAGGTCCGAGCTATCATACGGAATCCCTATATCAAAACTGCCTTTATACTTGCTAGACCTGGACTAGGTTATTATTCTAAAAATGACTCCTCAGCTTGCTCTACTAGCTTGAGAAAAATTAACTACGGAGTTAACATAGAAAGTTGAGACTCTAGATAAAGTCATTAATGCTTGTAGGAGTAAAAATGAATATTTAGAGCAAAAGATCAAGGTCTTAGAACAACCCTATAAAGGAACTAAAACTTGGTTTAGAGGAGAAAAGGCTCACACTATGTATATTAATTAAGCCCAAGGTAAATCTGTTTAGAACACTAACTCTAAACGTGAAAATGGTAGGACCTTTTGTCCTGGAAAGGGAAACATGGCTATGGTTAATATAACTCTTGGTGTAGATATTGTGAGAACAATGGACATATGATTCATGACTATAGGATGAAGCAAGCCCAAGATAGTAAGCCCTAGAGGTCACCGAATAGTAAAAAACATGCAGTTAACGACCTGAAACATGCTTCCCATCATGAGCTTGATTCTTCTGCAAGTGACTTTAAATGTGATTGTCATTCCCAAATTCATGAAATCCCAAACACTAATAAACCAAAAAATCTGAGCTTCGATGGATTCCAAAAGTTTAAATCTTATCATTGCAAGGTGAAGCGAACATCAAGGATAAATGGTATATTGATAGTGGATTCTCCTTTCATATGATTGGATACAAAGATAATCTTCTCTCATTTCAGGAGACAGAAGGTGGAAATATCTCCTTCGGCAATAAAAAGACTGATGGAATCAAGGGTCATGGAATGATCCATCTAAGTAATAAAATCGAAGTTCAAATTTTGAATTTGGTTGATAGCATGCACTTCAACTTGTTGAGGGCTGCACAACTTTGTGATGAAGACCCTAATAAAGTTACTATCACTACCACCGGATGCTTCTTTAGGAACTCAGCTAACAATATAATTCTAAAAGGGAACCGAGTCAATAACACTTATCTCTTTGACTCAAGCTACATTCCCAACAATCGCTTGTGACTTGCTTCCATTGAAGATTATTCCTCTATATGGAATCAATAACTTGACCATTCAAGTCTACTTCTTCTTCACAATCTTCGGTTAAAGGAACCGGTATGTGGTCTTCCTCCTACAAATCCCGAAAATATGTCACATTGTGATGATTATGTGTAAGGGAAATAGGTTTGAATCTCCTTTAAAGCCAAAAACGATGTCACCTCCAAGAAGCCCTTGGAGCTACTTGATATGGATCTTTATGTGTTGATGCACGTTCAAATCCCTGGTGAATCTCACTACATGTTTTTGATTATTGATGACTTCTTGCGCTTCACTTGGACTTTATTCTTGCTCTCAAAAGATCGGGTTTTCTCTCGCTTATCTAAGCTAGTTACTCTACTTGAAATCTTTGTTCTCTACCTGTTTGAGTTATACGATCTTAACATGGTAATGAGTTCAAAAATGTAGACATGCTAAGCTACATCAAAGAAAGAGGTATCGACCATAACTTCTCAGCACCTAGAACTCCTCAACAAAATGGCATTGTGGAAAGGAAGAATCGTATGTTAGTAGATATGGCCAGAATTATGCTTATCTCAAGTGGCTTCTTGTCTACCTTGTGGGCTGAAGTTGTTAACACTGGGTGCTACATCATCAACTGGGCTATGCTTAGACCTATCCTGGGAAAGACTCCATACGAGCTAATCAAATGCCACTCTCCCAGCATATGTCATCTGAGAGTTTTTGGCTACAAGTGCTTTGTTCATAACAACGGGAAGGATAACCTTGGAAAGTTCGATGCACAAAATGATAAATACCAAGGGAACCAAGTCCCTAAAGCCTAAATCCTCTCGCTCTAGCTTTTATCCCGTTAGTTCCGTTGTCCATTTACACTGATAGCAATATTGATGAACAAGAAGGGATCAACAATACTCTTACAGAAATCCCTTCACCTACAATTGCTCCTCAAGCTTGTGCCTTTCTGAAAAAGGCCGCCCATCCTCTTTCAAATATCCTCACCCTCTTAGACTCTGGTGTTCGAACCCGCTCTTCCATGGCCAATCTATGTGCTTTCAGTGCATTTTTTTCTCTCCTGGAACCCAAGAACATCAAAGAGGCCATTATTGATACTTATTGGGTTGTTGCTATGCAAGAGAGCTTCATGAATTTGATAGAAACAATATTTGGCAGCTGGTTATGAAACCCTCTGATAAAACCATCATCGGATCTTGTTGTGTATCCAGAAATAAGTTAGATGACTTAGGTGGTGTGGTAAGTAAAAAAGTACGATTGGTTGCTCAAGGGTACAACCAGCAAGAAGGGATTGATTATGATAAAAACTATGATGCAGTAACTCATGTCTATTTTCTTGATAAAGCACTTTATATCCTAAAGCAAGCTCAAGAGCTTAATGTGATTGTCTCTCCGAGTATCTATTAGCCAACAACTATCAACGGAGGACAATAAACAAGACGCTTTTCATTCAGAAACTTGCCAGCGACATCTTAGTTGTTCAAGTATATGTGGATGACAACATTTTTAGTACCACTAACATGTCGTTGGTGGAAAAGTTCAAAGACGTCATGATTAGTGAGATCAACATGAGCATGGTAGAGGAATTGAATTTCTTTCTACGCCTACAAGTCATGCAAAATAATGAAGGCATTTATCAACAAAAATAATTTAGGGATATGTTAAAGAAGTATAATATGGACTCTTGTAAGCCGCTGCATACTCCCGTATTCACAACGACTAAGCTAGATGTTGATCTAAATGGTCATTTGCCCAACGGGACTACATACGCAGGCATGATTAGTTCCCTTATGTATTTTACTGCCTCCAAACTAGATATTGCTTTTGTTGTAAGCCTTTGTGCTAGATTTCAATCTGATCCCACAAAGTCACATGTCGCCTACATCAAGCGAGTCTTTCGTTACTTAAAGGGAACTAACAATCTTTATCTATGATATCCTAAACATTGTGATTTTCCTATTGTTGGATATATAGATGCTGATTATGCAGGTTATTTTGTTGATCAAATGTGCACCTTTGGAATAGCTCAGTTCTTAGGCCCCTGCCTCGTATCTTGGGGCTCCAAGAAGCAAAACTCCTTCTCCCTTTAAACCATGGAATTTAAGTATATAGTCGCTGCATTGTGATGCACTCAACTTTTATGACTTAAGCAGCAACTCTCAAATTTTGGAATCTCAATGTCCCCTTCGAGATAAGGTGTGATAATACCAGCAAAACCAATATTTCCAAGAACCATGTGCATCACTCGCGGACAAAGCACATTGACATTCACCATCACTTTCTACGTGATCATGTGGAAAAGAAGAACATTGAGCTCACACAAATAGCTGATATTTTCACCAAGTCCATCAACAAGGAAATATTGCTTCTCTTGGGAATGATTCCGTTCAATTGATCAACCCTCTTCTTGTAAGTTCCCTCTCTATTGACGACAAATTATCTTCTAGTTTTAAGCTTGAGAACTTAGTACTTAATGTGTCTCTCATATGCTCAGTGTGATGGTATAAGAGAGGCCTTGTTAATTACTCTCATGAATTGCACTATTGCTTGATGATTTGTGTACCTTTGCATGCTCTCTCTTTCAAGACAGGAAATATAAGCACGATGATCGCTTCTTAACCATATCAAACAGCCCCTAGATATGATTTGTGCTTATATGCTATTTCCTCAACTTGATCTTTGTGTTCCTCTCCCTATGACCATTATCCACACTTGGGAATATTCACTTAGAAAAAAATAGTCTTCCCTTATTTTAATTGCATATGCATATATATGTATCGCTTGAGTGCATTTTTCCTTCCAATGTTTATGTGATAGGCGTTATTTAGTGTATCACATACGGTGGTTTTTTATTATCATTTGGAGGTGATTCGAGGATAGTTTGTGCACATTTGGATGATTCAGAGATTGCGGTATGTTAACAATATTTATGAGAAATTGCAGTAAAGAGGAAAAAGAGTCGTTGCTGAGAGATGGCGTAACCGCGCAGCACCATGCGTGACCGTGCCGAGTGACAGATGCGCATATGCATATATATGTATTGCTTGAGTGCATTTTTTCCTTCCAATTTTTATGTGATAGGCTCTATTTAGTATATCCCATACAGTGGTTTTTAGCATCATTCAGAGGTGATTCGAAGATAGTTTGTGCACAATCAGATTATTCGGAGCTTGCGAGATGTTAGCCGCATTTATAAGAAATTGCAGTAAAGAGGAAAAAGAGTCGTAGTTGAGAGATGGCGCGACAACGCAGCAACAGGCTTGACCGTGTCGAGTGACAGATGCGCGACCGCGCCGGATAGTCCGCATTTGTGTACCTTTTTGAGAGGAAAATTAGGAATCAGGGATGAGGCGCAACCGCGCCACACTTTGCCCGATCACACCCCTTGCTGGGCCGGACAGCATGTTGGGCCTCACGAGTGGAATTGATCCGCGCTTAATTCTTGCTTAGAGGATTACGGACCGAGCTTTGTTATTTTCAATAATATGTTTTGAGATTTAGCTTTTTTTAAGTAGGATTTTGGAGTTATCCTCCATTTTCTATCAGAGAACAATTTCAAATTTTCTACGTATCAAGAGAACTATGTCATACTAGTCTCTTTCACTTTGTTCAATTGTTGAAACCTCCGGATTAGTTTGGTTGTAAGACTTCTACCTTTTTTCTATTTCATATTTTGAGTTGTCTCATCTCTCTTGCTCTTAATTGTTTATTAAAGTGAATTTATCTGTCTGGATTGGCCTCCTAGGTAGATTAGATTTATTGATAGTGCTAAGAGAGACTAAACAACTCAATGGTATTGCATTGAGCTGAAACAACTCAAAATATCAACCTTGAGTCAATGGTACTGCATGCATAGGTAGCGAAACAATTGCATGATCTAGTTGAGCTTGTAATTATAGAGAGAGTTGATTGCATGTTAAATATCGACCTTGATTCAAAGGTACTGCATGCACCTATCTACTCTCGGGTTCATTGTTGCTTGGTTATTAAATATTGATAATTTCAAGGTTGAAGCTTAGTAAGGGCTATTGGGACTAGTTGGACTAATGGCTATATCAAAACAGGGATTAGGACAACCATAAGAATGGTTGAACCTGGGATTAATAGTTGTCAATGATCAACCTATCAATCTGTTGTGTGGATGTTTATTGAACAAAGTGTATTTTTCTCATATTATTTTTTTGAATTCATTAGTTAGATTAGTTACATGCAAAACACCCTTTGGTTACCTTATAAGTTATTCATATTAATTACATAAGAACTGATTACTTGACTACCTGCAGGATTCGACCCTTTCTTACCACTCTGCTAGTTAGAGTAGCTGGTTTGGTAATTTACATTTGATCGAGCATAAGGAAGCACGTTTTGTGGCTCGTCAAATTTAATGCCGTTATTGGGGAGTCTAAATTTCTTTTCTTGTTTTTTTAATTTGATTGATTTTCATGCTGACCAGTATACGGTTAGCACCCAAGCTACTGATCACTTTCTTGTTGAGTTTAATATAGGAAGAAGATAGGAGAATCTTGAACGGATAATGGCAAACCAACAGATGTAAATACATCTACTCTCACAAATGTTGCAAACACTTTTTCAAGGGAATAATGGTGGTAGCCGGACATTGAGGGAGGGTACTAATTTCAATCTGACACAGCAACCTCAACCAGTGATTCTACCACCCCTTGCTGATGAGGTGACATTCGATCTGAATCTTGGGATGATAAATCTGCTCCCCACTTTTCATTGTATACCCAGAGAGGATCCAATCATGCATCTCAACCAATTCCTTGATGTCTGCATGACTATAAAACCATCAAATGTTATTGAAGAGAGGATCAAGATAAGAGCATTCGGGTTTACGTTGAAAGAGAATGCAAGGTCTTGGGATTACCATCTACCTAATAGTTCCATAGCCAAGTTGCCCAGAGTGTTCCCAAATAGGTACTTCCCAGCTAAGAAAGCTAGAGCGATGAAAAGAGAGATTACCGAGGTAGAGCAGCAAGATGAGGAATCTCTATATGATTACATGGGACGTTTTGATGGGTTTGTTGCTAGCTTACCCTTCCATGGATATGAGAAGGATGATCTGGTAATTTTCATAACTCAAGGGCTGCTAAATTCAGAAAGAAGAATGGTTAATGTTGCTTGTGGTTGGAAAATTCTGAATATGACTCTAGAGAATGCCATGGAGAGACTTTGACATAGACAAAAAGTACCAAGAGCTATGAAATAACCCACACCGAGAGATAAGTGAGTACCACGAGTTCAGTGGGTTCACGACTTGCGAATGAGCTAGCCGAAATGAAGAAGATTATTGCTAGTATATTGCCGAGGATCCGACAATAATCAAAAAGAGTCTGTAGAGTATGCTCGAGCCCGTCCCACCACTCTAATCAATGTCCCAAGTTGCAGGAAGATACAATTGTGGAAGTTAACATTGTGGGTGGATATATACCTCTACCTCCTTGGAATAATCAATAAAAGAACAAGTACAATCCGAGGTATAGATGCCAACCTAAGCAACACCAAAGGTGGAAGCCTCGTCAATCACAACCTAGTCCTGAACTGTCTGTTATGGATTTGATAATCGTCCTGACTGAGAACATTAATAGACTAACCCAAACTATCGAGGCAAGTATAAGGAACATGGAAACAAAGTACTACCCTAGCACCGAAACTGTCCAATTCATCACCATCCTAAAGAAAAGTAAACCCAAACAGTAGAAATGTCGGTGCTGCAACATTAAGAAGTGGGAGAAATTTGGAAGAACCGTCTTTTACTAAAGAAAACGACATTATTGATGAGATAGAGACGTGACTGCGCCCTTATACACCCGACCACGCGACAAGCCCTGATGAGGGACGCGACTGCGTCCACGAGCAACAAGAATGTGCCAATTCGGTGTTTTTTCTGTAAAATAGTGCGCAAACGCATACCTGTAATGTGCAACCGTGTTGCTGCTACCACCGTTGACGTGAGCGGGGATGTAGATGCTCTTGTTGAATAAATTGATACTGAAGAGGAGATAGACGATTTGCGAGGTGATTTCAAGTTGAGACAAAGCAATTACGTGCGCCCCCCCCCCCCTCTCACTTGTGTCTCTAAATCCCCCGACACCATTTCCTGAAGCACTGAGATACACAAGGAGGCCATATAACGACTAGGAAATCTTTTGCGACTTTCAACAAATGTGAGGTAAACATCCCATTTCCCATATAAAGAGTGTTCCTAGTTAAGCTAAGTTTTTTAAGGAGTTATGAACGGTGAAGAGGAACCAGAAGCTAAAAGGACGACAGAAGATTACGGTAAGAATCGGTTGTAGTCCAAAGGCATACGCCTAAGAAATGCAGCGATCCCGGTATGGTAAGTATTCCTTGTTGTATAGGTCAAACTCATTTTGAAAGGGATATGCTTGATCTAGGTGCATCTATCAATATGATACCATATTCTCTGTATAAGCTTCTTGGATTAGGACATTTGCATAAAACCGAAATAGTAATTCAACTAGCTGATTGATCCACTGTTTACCCCCAATGGAGTAGTTGAAGACGTTCTAGTAATGGTTGATAAGTTATTTTTCCCTGTTGATTTTTTCGTGTTAGATATGGAACATGATGGAAAATTTGCACCCATACTCTTAGGTATATCTTTCATGATAACTGCTAATACAAGGATTGATTTAGCAAGTGGGTCTCTAACATTATAATTTGATGGGGAGGTTATAAAATTTAATATTTTCAATGCCATGAAATATCCTATTGATGATGCTGGTGGTATTTGTTCTATTGATATGGTCGAATCCATTTTTCAAGATTCCTTCAACCTATCTACTATAGACATATTAAAAATCTATCATGAAAAATAGCATTGGTAAATCAATTCGCAAAAACTTAAAACCAGCACCCTATATGCATATTATGCTAGAAAACTTAATTGCAAATGAGGTGTACTCGGCATGTGAGCCCCTGTCACTAACAATGGAGAGCCACAAGATTCTCCCCTCTATTGAACATGCACCACATAATGAGCTCAAGCAGCTACTAGGACACCTTAAATATGCCTTCCTCGGTGAGACTGACACTCTCCCAGTCATCATTTTTAGCAAGTTGTCAGAGGAGCAAGAAGAAAGGTTGGTAGAGGTGCTGAAAATAAAGTTAAGGCTCGTAGGTGGACGATCGCAGATAATAAGAGGATCAACCCTTCCACTTGTATGCACAAAATTATGTTAGATGATGGGGCAAAGCCCTCCAAACAGCCCCATCCGAGACTGAATCCTCCAATGATGGAGGTGGTATAAAAGGAAGTGCTGAAACTTCTTCAGGGTGGTATGATATTTCCGATCTCTGATAGCCAGTGGGTGAGTCCAAAGTATATTGTCCCTAAAAAGGGGGGTATTACAATTGTTGAGAACCAGCAAGGAGAGTTAGTTCCCATGAGAGCCCAAACAGGTTGGCGAGTTTGTATTGATTACTGCAGGCTGAAAGCAGTGACCAAGAAAGATCATTGTCCCCTACCGTTCATTGAACAGATGCTTGAGAGATCAGTTGGTAAACCCTATTACTGCTTCTTGGATGGTTATTTAGGATATTTTCAGATTTCTATTACATAGGAGGACCAAGAGAAAACAACATTTAGATGCCCGTTCTGTACTTTTGCTTATCGCAGGATGCCATTTAGTCTGTGTAACGTGCCCGGAAGTTTTGAACGATGTATGGTGAGTATCTTTTCTGAATACATAGAGGATTATACTGAAGTTTTTATGGACGACTTCACAGTACATGTGGACAGCATTAATCGTTGTTTAGACCATCTAGCCCTTGGTCTACAAAGATGTGTAGAGAATAATCTGGTACTTAATTCTGAGAAGTGCCACTTCATTGTTGAACCAGGGATTGTTTTAGGCCACATTGTTTTTCCCAAGGAATTGAGGTAGACAAGGAGAAAATTGATGTTATCCAGTCTCTTCCATATCCTAATAATGTTAGAGAAGTAAGGTCATTTCTGGGTCACGCGGGGTACTACCGCAGATTTAATAAGGACTTTTGCAAACTTTCAGCACCCCTGTGTGAGTTATTGAAAAGGGAGGTGACATTCGAGTTGACCAGTGAATGCAAGAAGGATTTTGACACTTTGAAAACCCACCTTAATGAAGCCCTTATTATTCGAGCGCCAGATTGGGCCACTCCTTTTGAGATTATGTGCGACGCGAGTGACTATGTTGTAGGGGCAGTTCATGGTCAAAAAATTAGGGAGAGCAATGCATTTCATTTACTATGCCTCAACCACTTTGAATGGAGCTCAACGGAACTACTCCACTAATGAGAAGGAGCTACTAGCTGTGGTTTTTTCCCTCGAGAAATTTAGACAGTATTTGTTGGGCACTAAAGTGATTATACATACAGATCATGCAACATTCTACTATTTAATGATGAAAAAGGATTCTAAACCAAGATTCATCCGATGGATCCTATGGTTGAGTGAGTTTGATGTAGAAATAAGGGACAAGAAGGGAGCCGAGAATCTGGTTGTTGGCCATTTGAGTAGAATCATCCAAGAGGATGAGGAGCCGAAAAATCCGATACTTGCTAAATTTTCGGATGAGACGTTAGACACGGATTCTGTTGAGGCAGAGATGCGACCGCGTCCTATCACGTGCGACCACGCAATGAGCTCTGGCAAAAAGCGTTGCCATACCCCCAAAATGTGTGACCGCTCCACTTGTTTGTGTATTTCTCCCCATAGTGATCCCGAGTTCGAGATTGTGGCACTCAAGTCCTTCAAACCTTGGTTCACGGATTTAATGAACTACCTTGTTCGAGGCAAATTTTCTCCAAATTACTCTAAATCCCAAATGGACAAATTCAAGCGCAAAGCTCAACTGTGCGTTTGGGATTATCCTTACCTACGAAGACATTTTGTTGATAAGATTATCCGATGATGTCTCCCGGATAATGAGGTACAACCTGTCTTAACTTTTTTTCATTATCATGCATGTGGGGGTCATTTTGGGGCTAATAAGACAGCTAGAAAGTTGTTAGAAGCAGGCTTCTATTGGCCTATCATCTTTTGAGATGCGTATACCTTTTGTAAAGCTTGTGACCGATGCCAAAGGGTCGGAAAGATATCAAGGAGAGATGAAATGCCACAAACACCATTAGTCTTTTGTGAGATTTTTGATGTTTGGGAGCTTCACTTTATGGACCATTTTCTAACTCTTATGGGAATCTATATATTTTACTTGCATTGGACTACATTCCCAAATGTGTCGAAGCGAAGGCCAGCAGAACTGATAATTCCAAAGTGGTGGCAGGTTTCTTAAAGGAAAATATATTTTCTCGTTTTGGAATACCGAAGGTTATTATAAGTGATCAGGGAACCCAATACGTTAACTAGACGGTGATAGCACTCTAAAGAAATTCCACGTTACTCAAAGAGTCCCTACCGCTTACCATCCCCAATCTAATGGCCAAGTTGAAGTATCCAATAGACAGATTAAAGGTATTCTAGAGAAAACTGTAGCCCCAAATAGGAAGGATTGTAGTACGATGTTAAATGATGCTCTGTGGGCCTAACGAACCGCGTATAAGACACCAATTGGATTGTCTCTATTCAGGTTGGTGTTTGGAAAAGCTTGTCATCTTCCAGTTGAACTGGAATATAACGTGTGGTGGGCGGTGCAGAAGTGCAAAATGGAGATGGATGCCGCAGAAGATCTCAGAAAGCTGCAAATTCATGAGTTACATGAGATATGCAGGGATGCGTATGAGAACGTGGTAATCTACAAGGAAAAGACAAGGGCCTGGAATGATAAGAATTTTTGAGGAAGATCTTTAAAGTGGGAGATAAAGTCCTACTATATCAATCCCGCCTACAACTCATTCAAGGAAATTTAAGGTCTTGCTGGAATGGACCATATACTATAGCTCACGTTTACCCTCATGGTACGGTGGAACTATTTGATCTGGACAAACACAATGTCTTTAAGGTGAATGGTCAAAGACTAAAACCTTACCAAGAAGGATTCACCAAGGAATTCCTGGATGAGACGGCTCTTGACGAGCCAAGGGCTGAATAATTCAGAGCGAAGCTATAAGTCGAGCCAAAGACTCAAACTACGGCGTTGCTCGTGAGGCAACCCGAGGTATTAGCTAATTTTCTGTTTTTTAGAATTTTTATGTAGGATGGAAGTAGAGGAATGGCGAACAGGAAGAGACGTGACCACACAACCAAAAGCGCGACTGCGTGACCATACCTGCACAAACACTGTGTTCCATAGCACACGTCTGCGACCCAGCCTTGTTCACCCAGCTTTAATTCTGAAAAAGAACTACACTCACTCCATCGCTAACCTAGAAATCAACATCCCTCTATAACCCAATTCAAACACCCAAAGTTTTTCCAAATCCCATTCACAAAACCTTTAAATCTTTCATATTTGTTCCCAAATTCAAACAACCCTCCACAAACAACATCCATTCTACCCCTTCCACTGCCAATCTTCCTCCAAATGTCCATCTTTTCACTTTCAATCTCACATTAACACCTAATACATACTTACTGACCCCGATCTCCAACCACAAACTCATGCACCCATTGTCCTCCTCACAATTCGGCCCACTCCAAAGTTAATTTTTGTTCGCGATCGAGCCAACAGCAAAGACGCGACCGCGCCTGTTGAACACGTAACTGGTCCTGTTGAACACGCAACTGCTCCTTCAGAGAATTCAAAGACGGGACCACGCCCCACTTGAAACGACCGCACCACCTTGCATCCTCATCGCGTGACCACGTAGCCATAGGACATGACCGCACAAACACGTCTATCAGAAAATCAGCTTCTTGCCTTCACTTGCTAATACAGAATTGAACTATTTTCCAATATTGGAGAGTATCGTTTTGTGTGTTTGGTGGTTTTTGATTTTTTGTCTAGATGCCTTTGAGAATTTTGGCTTGATTGAGCTGATAATAATGTCAAAGCGATCTAGAGTTGCAAAGGATGTTGCTTCCTTTTTGGGGAGCTGACCGCAAGTCCCTACTTCGTGAAATATTGTTGATGCAAAAGTTATAATGGATATGAAATTGTTCCATAAATGGGCTTTGATTCGCGTAGGAATGTACAAGTGTATGAGGGATATGCTCGACCACACATGGTTCAAAGGTTTCATCAAGAGGACGACACCAACTTTCCCTAAGCTGACAAGGGAATTACTCACATCTTTTAGAGAGGATAAGATGAGGATACCAAAGAGGTATAAGGGTTCATCTTCTCCTAGAAGAAGCGTACGCGTTTTGCCTCGCTCGATCATATGTGTAAGATTTTTGGGGTAACAAAGGATCCCACATCCAACTATGACTATGCCATGCATTCTGGTCCTCATAACTTCTTCATCAAAGTTGTGGGCGCCCCTCATAGGGGCAAGGATGAATATAATTATAATCTGCACCACCCTTGCTTCTGGCTTGCAAATAAGGTTCTTGTTGTTGCGTTCTTTGGGAAAGGAGAGCTGACCAAGTTCTCCTCATACGATTTGTGGTACATATACAACATGATGCAGGAGTGCAGAAGCACTCCTGATTGGATTGCCATTTTTCTCGCGTCCTATAAAACGCAAGGACGAAGCTGTCCAGAAAAATTAGCTTTGGGGGATGACTTCCTTGCTCGTCATGGGGATCTGTAACGTTTCTAAGGAGATGTTGGTTGTTGAGGACGCGTTGGCCGGATATTATGTCTACGATGAAAGCGTGCTAGTAAAGGCTGGTCTCATGTCGGGGAGCCCGAGAATTGGACATGGAAGTACGGGAAGAACAATGTTCATATACTTCACCTATCATGGGACTTTTCCTATGGACCGATAGAGACTTTCCGAATAGTGTCTGATGACGCGGTCGTTGAAGATGATGGTATGGAGGAGCCCGTTCCGGACATGGGGCATATGGGAGCCACTAGTTTTTCTAGACTGGTGTGGGAAGAGCGTGTACTTAAAGAGATGCATGAACTTCAGTTGGGATACGCCCAGATGAAGTCCCAGTTTGATCAGTTTGTCGGCTTGTCGGTATTAGAGCAGCAGATGTCCCGTATGCAGCTCAGTGTGGAGGACATCCAAGCCAATGTTGCCGGTACATGACGCAGTAATCAGTGTGACTTCTCCCAGTATTACAACTACAAGCTAGAACGGAAGCAAGAGGATGAGTAGGAAGGGTATGACACTGAGGAGTTGGGAAACGAGTGGGGTACTGATTCTCCTTCTCCTTATCTTTTATCTTTGTCTTTATTTTCACAATAGGGACATTGTGTGTTTCAAGTGTGGAGGAGGAGAATTATATCTCACTAGGTATTTTTGTAAATAAATAAATGATAAAGTAAAAAAATAGTTACAAATTTGTTTATGTCTTTGGATTTTGTCTTGGTTTTTGTGTCGGTTATCACATCGCCTACTTGATTCATTTCGGGTCCTTATAATGGTACATTGATTTTGAATCTGTTAAATATGCTTTTGATGTTGATATTACAAGTGCGTTATGGTGATGATATGCTGGATCAAATTGAGGACTTTGACTTGAGCATGTGGATTATGACTAGGATGCATTAGTACCAATGCTAATATTGCACTTTTTCTACCTCATCTCTTGTTTTATCACATTATCCATAGTATCTGGCTTCCATCCTATTTAATTCCAAAAAGAGAAAGAATAAAGGTAGATGAACTCCTAGTAAAATAAGTCAAAGAGCACGCGATCCCCGTCGTGTGAAACATCACTCAGGGTTTGATCCTCCATGACTAAGCGAAGAGTTTTATTATTTGGCCCGGACCGTAAGACGGGCATGTCCGTTACCTAAATAAATGGTTTTAAAAGAAGAAAAATAGTGAAAAATGCATTAATAGGATGAAAAGAGGAAAACAAAAAGTTATGTGGTATAGCTTGAGTTAAATCATGGTGTTATGTGTTTTCGATGGTGTTGGAGCTCGTGATGTCTTATAATAAATTGTGAAGCCATGTGAGGATGAGGAGTTGTCGTTTATTTTATTCTTTGTTGTTATTATTCATTTTTCATTTGGGTAAAGACGATTTTTGCATATTCATTGGATGCATTTTCGTGTACATGCGTGAGACTAACATGGTTAAAGTTTTGGGGAATTGTTGCTACCATCTATGTCGGGTTAAGTTTAGAGTCATTTTAGTCTTTCATTGTTTCCCTTTTATAGAACTGTGGTGGAGTTCGAATCTACGCCTGTGCTTTGATGATTCAGGTGTTTTTGGAGCCGAATTGTTGAGTGAAGATCACTGCTATCAAGTTTTTCTACACTAGATGAGGCCGACTTGCATCATGGAAGGGTGAGTTCATTACAGCTTGCTCGAGTACGAGAAAGGACTAAGCATGGGGGAATTTGATAGGCCCTATTTAGTACATCACATACAGTGATTTTTAGCATCATTTAGAGGTGATTCAAGGATAGTTTGTGCGCATTTGGATGATTCAGAGCTTGCGGGATGTTAGCCTCATTTATGATAAATTGCAGTAAAGTGGAAAAAGAGTCGTAGTTGAGAGTTGGCGCAACCGCGTAGCAACAAGCGCGACCCTGCCGCAATAGGCACGACCCTTCCGCAACAAGCGCGACCGCGCTGAGTGATAGAAGATGATGTGTGACTGCACCAGACAGTGCGTTGTTACGTACCTGTTAGAGAGAAAATTAGGAATCAGAGATGAGGCGTGACCACGCCACACTTTGCGCGGTCGCGTCCCTGCTGGGCTGGACAACATGTTAGGCCTCGTGAGTGGAATTTATTTGGGCTTAATTCTTGATTAGAGGATTACTGATCAGGCTTTGATGATTTTAATAATTAGTTTTGAGTTTTAGCTTTGTTTAACTAGGGTTTTGTAGTGAGCCTCTATTTTCTATCAATAACAATTTCACAGTTTCTACGTATCAAGAGAACTATGTCACACTAGTCTCTTTCACTTTGTTCAATTGTTGAAACCTCCAGATTAGATTGGTTGTAAGACTTCCACCCTTGTTCTATTTCATACTTTGATTTGTTTTCGTCTCTCTTGCTCTTAATTGTTTATTGAAGTGAATTTATCTGTCTGGATTG
Source organism: Phyllobates terribilis (assembly GCF_046119375.1). Classification (NCBI taxonomy): domain Eukaryota; kingdom Metazoa; phylum Chordata; class Amphibia; order Anura; family Dendrobatidae; genus Phyllobates; species Phyllobates terribilis. The sequence goes on from NW_027368245.1 coordinate 35,108, forward strand.
GGCTCCTATGTAGATTAGATTTATTCATACTGCCAGGTCTGACTTGTCCGAGTTTGAGTGTCTTATCGTTAGGTAAAGAAACAATTCCATGATCTAGTTTAGCTTTTAATTGTAGAGAGAGATGATCGCATGAAATATCAAACTTGAGTCAATGGTACTACATGACCCTATCTATTCTTGAGTTCTTTGCTGCTTGGTTATTAAATCTTCATAGTTTCAGGGTTCTAGATTAAGAAGGGCTATTAGGACTAATAATTATATCAAGGCAGGGTTAAGGACCACCATATGAATTGTTGAACTTAGATTATAGTTTTCAATAATCATCCTATCAATCTATTGTGTGGCTGTTTATTGAAAGAAGTGTGTTTTTTCATTTTATTTGTATGAATTCATTAGTTAGATTAGTTACATAACAAACCCCCATTTTGTTACCTTATAGGTTAGTCATATTAATTACACAAGAACTGATTACCTGACTCCTTGTGGGATTTTACCCTTTCTTACCACTCTGCTAGTTAGAATAGTTGGTTAGATAATCTACATTTGATTGAGCATAACGACACACGTTTTGTGTCTCATCAGTATGAATATGTCTCTATGGTCCTATTGATGTGTTTGGTAAATGAGTTTAAGCGCTATTCCAGTAACGCTTTTAGAAATTATTGTCATATTTGATGGGAACCAAGCATCTGGTTATGGGGACCGACTGCCTGTGATAAGAACCAAACTTAATAATGGCTAGTTATGAAGAGAATTTAGTGCGCCGTCTTTCCCAGTTCTTTTTCTCGGTTCCCAGATAAGAGTTGTTTGAGATATTGAGTTCCTAAGAGATATTCACTAAGATTTGCTTTGTGACCGTTGAATTTTATGACCATTGAATCTTCTTGGTTATTAATCGCATCTTCCTTCACTGACCCCCTCACCACCTTCTTCAAGCTCCCACTTAAACCTTTCGATTTTTCTAATCGACGTTCATATTCACTATTTTCATGAAATTCTCATCCCCATATCAAATCTTCTCATTCTCCATTCCATATTCACAAAATGGACACCTCCTGAAACACTAAGCAAATTTCCCACACCATTGCTACCTCAGAATATGAAGAGTTTCTTGCTTTCAAGAAAAGAGATGCAAGAAGCTTAAGTCCAGGCAGAAGCACAAGCCCAATCCACCTCCATTTCCCACGATGCGCATGCAACTGCCCCTACCCACCATCACCACCACCAGATAAGCCGTCTCTACTCCACCTCCATCTACCAATCCCAAATCTCACAGTAGCTTCGAAAAGACATTAAGTCGCTCCAATAGCGCATTGCACTCTGAGTCCGGCGACTCCAAGCAATGAGAGGTGATCGATTTCACCAAGATTAAGGTAAAAGAATCGACCATCATTAGTGATCTGGTTGTTAGTGAAGACTACAAGTCTCCCAAGCAAACTGTTGTTCTCGGCGATCGGGGTAGCACCTCTCCCCAATCGGGTAAAAGGAAACTCGATGCAACCCTTCTTCTTCGGACAAAAGGCCAAAGGTACTTCTCCCCCCGCTCTCCATTCTCAAAGGCCCTTGTCCCTATTCCTCTCACTGGCGGCTCTACTAGCTCCGAGGCCTTAATGCCTCTCAATATATCGTTGCCACCAACCTCTGGTAACTTCCAGATGCGCTCCATCATAGACCCAATCATTTTTGGTGCCAGCTTTTGGGAAACTTTTGATGCTAAGAAATTCGACGTCGCCTCCAAAGTGGTGACACTTGAGTGAACCCACTGGTCTGAGCTAGAGCAGGAGCCCTTTTCCATCGACACCGACAAGGTCAGAAAATTTTATTCCTGCCTTAGCCCTATGACCCCAACCCCTGCCAAACCTACACTGTCACGCTTCTTCCCTAGGTGATGAACCCCAAATTTGTGGAAAAGGTACTTGGGTCCCTACTAGAGAGGGATACCCAGCTCTTTTAAAGAAGAATTGACCCTCAGGAAATCCTCTAGCTTCTTTTTTGGTCAGCGAAAAATCTCCGACCTCAAGACCAATCTACTCAGTTTCTCAGAGAAGCTCCTCCACCACATTCGTATTCACAACATTACCCCGCGACAGGAGAAGAGTTGTACGATAAATATCGCTGACACCTGTCTAATGAAGCAGGCCCTAAAATGCGAGTTGATCAACACTCCCAAAACCATACTGCTGCATATGCTCATATCCCTCCAACATAAAAACCCACTCCTTTCCATTCCCTAACCTTGGCAAGAAGGTCTGCTTATTTTCCTTATTTTTTGTGTGAATTGTTTGTTTTTTGATATATATATATATATGTAAAGTCTTCTTTGGTGCTATTTGATTCTTGATTTGTGCTTTCATCGAGTTCTATACTTGAAGTTTCTATGCGTATTACTTATCCATTCCTCGAGATAGACAGGTTTAGTAGCACGTTCTTAGTTTTCTTGTTTAATATTTAGCATGTACTTTTTCAATGATGTCAAAAGGGGGAACTAATCAGGCATATCAGGTTGCTTTATTGAGGGGGAACTGAACTTGGAGTTATCTAAAGAACAATTTATGGGGCACTTGTTCTTTGTCCAAGGGGGGGTTATCATTGTTATATATTTAGTACCTTTGACATAGCTTACTTATAATATGTCAGGATTCCTAGTTTGTCATCATTAAAAAGGAGGAAATTATTGGGTTATAGGAACTAGTAACTCGGTTGTTATCCCTCGTATCCTTAGTTTTAATGATAACAAACACTTATTGCATTTAATATCTACCTTGAGTGAGACATTGCAGAATTATAATAGAGCTTCTATTGGAATCATGCTTAAGACAAAGTAGTTGGATTATCTTAAATAAAAGCAAAGGGACTAATTAGCTTGGTTCGCGCTGATAGCGCTTAAAGGGACCGACGCAAATAACACAAGGAAGACCAATACATTGATAGTGCTTAAGGGGACTGGCGAGAATGACAAAAGGAATTGTGCGGGGAGGGAATTGAACGATAGAGTTAAAGAGGACCAAACATGCAAATAAGGAAAGAATCCCCAACCGCTTCCTATGTTTGGAAAGAAGCACCTTTTCATGAAGCGGTTATGATTCTATTATATTTTATAGTTCCGATTCAATGTATTGTTGGTATGTCAAATAAGCTCGAATATTTTAGTTTATCAAATTTGTTTTAGCATTAGAAATCATTCTTTAAAGTGTTGAGTTTTAGAGTTTGCAGGAGTGATCCATTTTAGACTTCTATTTGAGAAAGAGTTTGTAAAGCCTAAGAAGACAAAATCGTGTGTCAATGGGGAAGTGTGTGTTCATCTTTAGTTGTAATTCTTATGAACGATCAAAAGAAAAGTGAGTTTGAGTTTCACAAATTATTTCACAAACTTAAGTGTTTTTTTATAGTAGAAGCTTGTTTTCAGCTCTTAGGAACTGAAATCTCAGTTCCTTAGATCAAGCCCCTACACGATCCTACATAAATGACTTAATTCAAGACCATGTTGTGAGACTAACTGATAAAACCGGGTTTCATGTTTTATAGGGACATGGAGATGTCTAATTGATTACATAGATATGTATGACAATACATATTGTACATACTTATCTTATAACTCTTTGGGTTCCAACTTTAGAGTTCTAGGATTGTTCATGACTAGTGAGCTCCTTAGACATGACTATAATCTAGTCTCATTTGAATGCTGGTATGTCTTTAACGCTGCCAAACACTAACAATAACAAGATTTTATAAACACAGTGATTGGAATTGCCAAAAGTTAAGTGGGAGATATAGTCTTACAAGATTCAATATGTCCTCATATTCCGTGTATCCCAAGATGCATTAGGAAAGGAATGGTGTCTTCTCCACTTGAAAAGTGAGAATTGAGAAAAAAAAATGGATGGCCATGCTCAGATGAATTATTAGTGATCATCTATACTAACAATTCGATCTCAAGAGTGCAAGAAACATATGTGGCGGTAAAGATGAGTTTCATTATATAGTCAAATTATACACTAAGTGACAAGGAAATTTTAACATTGCACACTTGTTTTAAGGACAAGTGGGGGATTGAAGGAATTGTGTCCTTTAATCAAAGGTGAAATTACTTACTATGAAATGAGACATTCAATGGAGATTTATAATCCGGTTATTTTGGGTATTCATAGTACTTTACTAGAAGCCAACTATGATTATAAAATTGATGCTATGAAGTTCATTTCTATTATATCAATTTTACTCTCGCTTAGCAATTCTACACTTGGTGAACCTTCTTCGATAACTTTTCACTCGCTGACCGATGCTCAAGAAAGCTTCAAAGTCAGAGACCTATCTAAAGAGATTGGTCAAGATCCTGGTCCAGATGGCTCCTAGGTGGATTCGGTCGACTCTATAAGAAGAATTGGCATGCGGATTCCAGAGCAATCAAAGAGGCAGTGTTTGGTTAAATGTCCCTCAGGTGTTGAAGACTGAATACCTTTTAGCATCGAAGCGACTTCTCCATCATTTCTTTGTCAAGTATATTACCCCAAGGAATTCCAACCTCGACCATGTCAATATTGTTGTATAGTGGCAGAATGTTTAAGTGGAGAGATAATCAACACAGCGCATATAATGTTCTCTCACATGGTGGTAAGCCGAGCTTGTAACGGTATCCTTCACCTATTCCCTCACATTATAGCTCACATGTCGAAGGCAAAAGGTCCCTACAAGCCTATGAAATAGAACAACTTTGATGATGTGCTCACTTTAGATAAGGTAACCGAGATCGTCCTTAAACTCCCTCTAGCGAGATTATCTTTACCTGCTGCCAACTCCTCCATAACCCCATCAAGAGATGTGACTACACCTCGTTGCTAGCGAGTCTCAAGTGTTTGTTGTTTTTTCCATCTAAAGCCAGTGTTCCACCCTTGAAAGGAAATTATCAGAGATTTTCACACAACTACAAACTTTAAAAAAAGGGCAAGAAGAAATGCCAGAATTATGCAGAACTTGGTTGCTCTCACCCGAAAGCACGATGACTAGGGTATTTAAGCTTGTGTTTTTGTGTGCTTTTTGTGTTATTTTTTCTTGCTAAATGCTTAACTCGTAATTTCTAGGATTTCCCAGCTACAAAGTTGTAAGGTTTTCATGATATATAACGTGTGTTTTATGGTTTCTATAATCCTGCACTTTATGCTTGGTTACGCCTTAATTTTCTGTGCTTATTGACTTAATTTGCTTGATTAGTGAGTTGAGCTTGCTTGCACTTTTCACTTTAGTTCCCTTTGCATGAATTATACTTGCATTTTTCGATGATGTCAGAAGGGGCAGTAAACAGATTCATATCTTATTCAACTAAGGGGGGAGATATTAGACCAGCTTGGTCTAAGGGGGAACAAATGTACTCTTGCTAAGTGTTTTTAGCGATGTTGTTAAGCTGATTTGTTATATCTGAAAGTAATTGTTTAAGCTTCATTGCATATCTATAGCTTAACTGAGTACGCTTTAAAATATATTTGAGCTTTATTGTTTAAGTGTTTGTCATCATCAAAAAAGGGGAAAATTATTGGTTTGAGCTAGAGTGTGTAACTAGCTAGTTCAATATTTCCGCTTGTTTTGATCATGATAAACACAAGTATTTGATGTCCATTGTATGTGATAAGCTTTCCAGGAATAGCTTGATAAGTTAGGATAGTAGCTTAGACACAAGCAAACCAGCGTAGTCCATGATGAAACTAGCTTGGAGCCTAGCGGGGAAAGCGAATCTCGTCAAGGTAGAAGTGAAGAATAAAGAAATGAAGAGAAGATTTATAAGATGGAAGGACTAGCTTTAAGCAAAGAGAGTCAATGTAAAGCTAGTGGATCACACTTCTACATAAACAGAGAAAATACAAGCACTGTTGTGCAAAAGAGAGTGTCTAAACGAGGAATCTTGCACCAATGCATAGAGGATTTGGTCAAGTGAAGGAAAGGACGAGAAGCTAAGGATAGGGGAAGTGGAAACTACTAGAGTTTTTTAGGATTTATACCTATGGATAGTAATGCACGGGGGTTGCTAAGCTGGACAAATCAGAGACGCACTAAGGGTGTGTATAACGGATTGCCAACCTGGACAAAATTGATACTCAAGAGTAGAAGCACAAAGCCCATGAATCCGTTGATGTTTTACAAAAGAGGATTGATTACACGGATCATTGAGGTGGACTTCTGCATTGCCATATGATATAGTTTCGCTAGATTTCGAGGATAAGTTAGGAATATTATATATATATGCAATAGGTGATGTTAGACACATGATTTTATGACCTAAAGAGCTAAGAGAGCTTGAGAGCTCTCTAAAGCTAAAGAGCTTTAGAGAGAAAGCTGAGAGAGATGAGTGCTTAAAAACTTCACTTGCTGAGAGGACATAGCAAGAGTGAATCAGACAGAGTCGAGAGCTAGAGGAAAGCTACTTTGTCCTAAGTCCGCCGTGAAGTAAGCGAGTTTCCTAAATCACCTTAGGCTTGAGATATTTGCTTGTATTGTGTTTAACGCAGATTGTATTGACTATTGAGAGAGAGAGTTACTTAGTGTGTAACATCTCTTTATTATATATTCTTAGTGGTGAGTTTTATCCCAAGCTTATTAGAAGCTTTGGTTTCTCACCTTGGTAAATCCTTGCATTGATCTTAACTTCTAAACTCATATTTTTAAGTTCAACACTGTAGCTTATCACCCCTTCAACAACTCTAACACACTAGCTTACTAGCTTGTTGTGTTTTACTTGGAGATTAGACTAGCTTAACCGTGTTTTCTACTTCCATATATTTAAAACACTTAAGCAAGCCGATCAAAAGACTAAATCATCTTATCTAGATCCAACTCGATCATACAATAGTCAATAAACTATAACCTATACTAAAAAGGTTGTAACTATAAAAAGATAAACAATAATATTAACACTCATCCTCGGCTCGATATTAGAGATCTACTAATCCAAGCTTGTAAGTTAAAGGTTGAAATTTGGAAGGATGGAAAACCTTAAGTTAATAGATCAAAATAGATCAACAAGTTGATGTTCAGACTTACAAATTAAATCTAAGCAACTTCTTCTGCCAACTTCCTTTATAAAACTCTTTGTCAATTTCGACATGTTTGGTCCTATCATGTTGAACATGATTATGAGAAATGCTTATAGTCTATGTAGAACAGACATAAATACATATACGGGGACACGAACACGGTAGGACACGGGGCACTACAAATCCAAAGTATAGAAAAATACAACATGACAAGACACGAAAAAATAAATTATATATTTTACAAAGATATTATTAAATAAATTATATCAAATTTATTAAGAGATAAAAAATATGATAGCCAATTGTATAATAAATTATTAATAGAAATAACTAACTATAACTATATAGTATTTACGTTACATATAATTAAAACTAAGTAAATCAAGTAGAATAAAGAGATTGGATGGTTCGAAGTTGACTTGACGATATTAGAAGAAGGTTGGACGACAATGGCATATGGAGAAAAAAAGTAGGAAGTTATTAGAATAGTACAACACAAATGAACATTCCTTGTTAGGGTTACAACTAAAAAAGATTCCATATTTTTATTTATAAGTTCAAATATTAATGTGTCCGGGTGTGTCCAAGGTGTGTCCGAAGTGTGTCTGCTTTTGTTGACAGTGTCTAATATGTGTACAAGTATGTCTAGGCGTGTTCAAGTGTCTTCGTGTATCCTACATATGTTAGACACGGATAAAACACTCTCCTAGATCTGTATGTTCTTCCTAGCTTATAGAACATTTATTTAAATATCATCATTTTAGAACAATAGGATCCTTCAAGTTGACCTTGATATCTGTCATGATGATTTTTAGCAACAACATTTCACATAAATCTTATGCAAGCTCTAATACAGCTTTAGTTGATGATATGGCTACAACATTCTGCTTCTTGCTCCTCCAAGTGACTACATTTCCTCAAAGAAACATGCAATAACAGACTTTGATCTTTTATCAACATTTGAATCTATATTTGTATATGGTTCTATCATTATTTTGTTGACCCTTTGAAAGAGAATGCCCTTTGATAGACACCCTTTCAAGTAGTGCAATATTATGTAAATTGCATTCAAGTGTGAATGTTTTGGTGGCATAATTGATTTACTAAAAAAATTGGAAATTCTATGTCAGGTCTTGTATGTGATAAATAAATTAGTTTACCACACAAACCATTAGTACATAGCCATATCTATAGTTGGATCATCTTTGCACTCTCCATGTTTGTGGTTTGGATCAATAGGAATTGTGATTGGTTGGAAACTTAGCATGCGCTCTTTCATGTCTCTTTAAGAAAATCAAAATGTATTTCTGTTGAGAAATAAACTTTTCTTTTGATAGATGAGCAACTTTAATTTCCAAGCCTTCCAAGTGATTTAACTTCAAATCCAGCTTCTAATATCTATTTAGCCTCTGTTGTTTACTTGTGTCACTACATGTCACAATGATATTGTTAACATACACCAAGTGAATAGTCACTCCCCAGAAGCTGAATGTTTAATAAACAGAATGTGATCTCCTTGACTTTTCCTGTAATCTGCATGTCTCATAACTAAGTTAAATCTACCAAACCATGCTCTCAGAGATTGTTTTAAGCCATTTTATCTTACAAACTTGACGAGGAGATATGGAAGAAGAAAAACCTGGTGGGATTCACATGTAAAGTTCTTCCTCAAAATTACCATGGAAAAATGAATTTTTAACTTAAAATTGACACAAAAGGAAAAAAATGAGCAACCAAGACAGAAGAATACGAATTGTATTCATTGTCTTTTTGCCAAAGGTAAATAATGATTATTAATAGCACACATGCGAACAAGCATGGCCAAATTACATCAATATCTCATCATAGTAGTACCCTTTCTAGCTCTAGTTTTAATTTTATAAAAGCACCTAAATTTACAAATTTCTATAATCTCCTTGGGAAATACTAGAAGTATCAATCCTGGTGGGATTCACATGTAAAGTTCTTCCTCAAAATTACCATGGAAAAATGAATTTTTAACTTAAAATTGACACAAAGGGAAAAATGAATTTCTATAATCTCCTTGAAAAACCTGGTGGGATTCACATGTAAAGTTCTTCCTCAAAATTACCATGGAAAAATGAATTTTTAACTTAAAATTGACACAAAGAAAAAAAAAGGAGCAACCAAGACAGAAGAATACGAATTGTATTCATTGTCTTTTTGTCAAAGGTAAATAATGATTATTAATAGCACACATGCGAACAAGCATGGCCAAATTACATCAATATTCTCATCATAGTAGTACCCTTTCTAGCTCTAGTTTTAATTTTATAAAAGCACCTAAATTTACAAATTTCTATAATCTCCTTGGAAATACTAGAAGTATCAATCCTCCTATTATAAATGATGACCTCATTTATAACTTTCCAACTATAATAGACTAGACAAGTGAAGGTAATAATTTAGCTCTTATAGATGTTGTTCTCCCTTTGTTGACAATCTCCAAACCATTTCCATCACAAAGCAAGAGAAGACCCCCTACAACTCACACCTTGCCAAGCCATTACTTTCTCCATGATCTCCACGGAAACAAGAGAGGAAAACCACAAGCGCTCTTCAGTCTCATCATTCAGATGGCAAAGGGAACAAATGGGAGATTGGATAATACCCCCATGATTGAATTTATGAGAAGTTGGAAGTCTCTTCTTAGTTGTCAGCCAACGGATCACAGACCATTTCCTAGCTTGACTGCCATTCCACACAACATTACACCAGGAAAGATCAGTACAAGGAGAAGAAAATGCAAGATAGACAGCTTGGTTGTTCATCTTAAGAGGATTGTTCCTAACACTGAAATATTTAGGAATAACCCCATGAGCAGCTTCCAAGAACTCATCTCTTACTTTGATCAAGCACATCTATACCCAAGAGTTTCTATGTTTCAGTCTGGTATGCAAGATATCAGCATAAGTCATAAGATTCCTCCTATCCCAAGAAGTCCACAAAGAAGATTTACCAGCATGGATCTCAAATACAAGCTTAACAAGTAGCGTTTATTCTAGGAAAGCAATTCCTTAAAACCAAGCTCACCTTTGTTTCAAGGTCTGCATACATATTTCAAAGCCACTAAATTCCTCTTCCCTTCAGTATCCCCAGACTAGAGAAAAGCTCTATAATGCTTCTCAATGTACTTCACGAAAGCCTTAGGAAGTAACAAAGCTTGTATCCAAAAGGTATAAATACTCTCAATAATAGCTTGAATAATCTGAATTCTACCAGCATAAGAAAGCATTCTAGCATTTATCATATTCACTGAACTAATCAAGCTATCAACAAAAGGTTTGTATTAACATGTTTTGAGATTCTTGGGATTTAAGGGAATGCCAAGATACCTAACAAGCTAGGTCCCTAACTGAAACCGCATGTTACTAGAAAGAACTTGTTTCCTCCCCACATAAATGCCAACAAAAATATATTTTTTTAATATCATTAGCACAAAGCACGGACTCAGTTTCAAATTCATCAAGGCAACCTCTAATCTTCTTCAAGGTGCAGACATGAGGCTTACAAAAGATTAACAATCATCACCAAAGACAATGTTGGTAAGCTTAATTTGTTTACACCTAGAATGAAAGCCAAATCTTTTAGTATCACTCACCAATCTCAGTTTCCTAACCAACATTTCCATGACAATAACAAACAATAAGGGAGAGAGGGGATCCCCCTTCCTAAGGCGTCTCTTCTCAGCAAAAAATCTAGTAACTTCCCCATTAGTAATCACAGAATAGGAAGGGGTTCTCACACACTCCATGATCCATTGCACAAGGTGGTAAGAAAATTATAGGTGATAGAGGCATTTCTCCAAATACTCCCAACTCACACTATCATATGCAATTTTCATGAAACATTTAGGAGAAGTATTAGCACAACACCCTTTGATCAAATCATTAGCAACAATGATGTTAGAAGTTATAGAACATCCAGGGACAAAAGCACCTTGGGAGTTAGAGATGATACCATCAAGAAGAGGCCTTATCTTGCAAACAATCCCCTTAAAGATGGATTTCAAAGTAGTGTTGCAAAGAGAGATAGTTCTAAATTCCTTAATAGAAAATGGGATGTTAACTTTAGGAATAAGACTTCTGAAGGTAGCACTCACCTGCCTAAGAATTATACCTGATAGGAGCTTATTACATGGTGTTAACCAGCGACTATTAGTTTAGGTTTAGTGGTATTTAGGTGCTTGACGAGTGGTAATTCCGGAATCTAGGTTAGGAGTTCATTTGTAGATTTGCGGAATGCTCGTAAGCGTTTTTATGGCTTTTGTATTGGAGATCCCGCTTGTGCTTGTCTTTAGTACATTCGGGATGGATCTAGATGAAGATTAGCCACGCCTACACCGTTGGAGAAGCTAAGAGGCGAAGCCGAGCCTGCCTCGAAGCTTGTGGAGTTGCATATCACCTTAGGAGTGAAGAATCTCGACCGAGGAAGAGGGATCTCGACCGAGAAAGAACAACAGAAACTTAGAAGACATTCAGAGAAGAAAATCTCGATCGAATTCCATGATTCTCGACCGAGAAGTAAAGATCTCGATCGAGAGGAAGCAATCTCGGTCGAGAAAGTATATCCAGAAGTTTCTGCAGGCAAGATCTCGATCGAGAATGTGAGATCTCGGTCGAGATGACGGTCCCGGATGATGTTCTTTGCGAGATTTTTATTATTATTTTATAGGATTTCCATATCTTTTAGGATTTGTTTCAGTTATTTTATTCTTTTTAAGTTGAAGACTATATAAGTAGATAGCTTAGGAGGAGATTCTAGTTTATGTTTTGGGAGGCTTGCTTGGGAGAGTTCTTCATCGTTCATCATACATTGGTTCGTTTTCTACCTTCATCCATTGTTATTCATGGCTTCTAGGGCCATGAGTAACTAAATCCATTGTAGTTCACTTCCAAGTTGAAACCTTTGTTCTTAGATTTGTTGTGAGAATTCAAACTCAAATGTTTTGGTTTAATTTGAGGATTGTTTCATAATCTCTTGTGCTTTATATTATTATTGTTTGATCTTGATTTTATCTAGAGTGCACGCTATGTTTAGTTATTATCATTCATATTGCTAGGACTTGACAATTCTATTTAGAAAGCCTTGACCTTTAGGTAGCAAGCATGATTTGCATAGACTATTTACGAGTGCTTATTGTGTAGCGATTATGAACTCATGTCGAGTATCGGCTATTTGCCAATGGTATTGCATGAGCCTACTTATCTTTGATCTTTATGCTATTGTGCTTTTGAACCTTGGGATTTCCTTGGTTATTGCTTACAATAAGGGTTTCTAGGACTATTTGGACTAGTTGCTATTTACGAACAAAGAGTAGGACAACTAAATTATACGATATGAACATATGTTAGTAGAATTCGATGATCAACAATCCTATCATGAACATTGTGTGGATACAAAGGAAGTGAGCTCATTCTCTCAATCATTGTTACAACAATCTCTTACTACTTTCATTGATTTAAATACGTTAGTTACAAACAACAACAAAAAACCCCTCTGGTTACGTTCTAGTTGCATCATAGAAATAGACTATCACTGACTCTCTTGGGATTCGACCCCTACTTACCACTGTACTAGTGGAATCTGAGTTGGGACTTTACTTTGATCTTGGCGATCACGACAATCGCCATCCGTCAATACCTCTCCTGAAGAAATCAAGTAAAGAATTGCACACATAATCTTCTATAATATACCAACAAGATTTTAAAAAAAATAGCTACCAAAACCATCAGGACCAGGAGATCTAAGATTGCCAATCCTGAAGAATTCATTCTTAATGTCATCTCTAGAGGGGAGGCTACATAAGGAAGCATGACACTTGGATTTAATGACAGTTCCAGTATAATCATTAATAGAAAATGTACTAGAGGTGAAGGAAGTCCCAAGAAGCTTAGAGTAGTAATACACAATTACAAGGGCAATAGAACTAGCATCAGTAAGTAAAGCACCATTTCTATCATTGAGGGTAATAAGGTACTAATAGCTCTTCTAGATTTGATACCCTTACAAAATATTGGGGAAATCTCCTAACCAAGGGTCAACCATTCAATCTTAGATATCTGTTTCACAAAGTTATCAAATTGAGAAACTCTTAGTTCCATAAGCTCTTTAACCTCATTCATAGCTTGCTACTTAGTAATATTACTGAAATTAGATTGCATGTCATGCTGAGAAACCTTGAGAGAAGAAACACTATCATCAATCATAATCTCAAAGTGTCTAAACCTACTTCTTTGCCAATTCTTCAAAGAGCTCTTGAGACTTTTCAGCTTAGAGGCAAGTCTAAAATGGGGATTTCCAACAATCTCAATATTCCAAGCTCCATAGACAACCTCTTTGAAATGTTTTTCCTTAGTCCAAAAATACCTAAATTTAAAAGGAAATATCTTAATCACATTACCAGGGTCAACAACAAGCACCCCAGGGGAATGATCATAGCAATATGGAACATCAAAGAGAGCTGAAGAGTTCCACTTGATGTTGACAATGATTTCATCAAGCTTACAAGCAATTGTGTTACTTCCACTTTGTTGATTATTCCAAGTGAACTTAGCACCACTAAACTTAAGATCCTCAAGGTCATTTACCCTCATCACAGATTCCAACTCCTCCTCACCCCTAATAAACCTTCTACCAAATGAGAGCTTCTCAGAGACATCAAGAAGACAATTAAAATCTCCCATGACTTTCCAAGGGATGCTACCAAAATTTAGATTCTTTATCTCCTCCCATAAAGAATCCCTACTATCATTGTCATTATGGCCATAGACAAAACTAGCAATAAAGAAGACCTGGTCATCCAAACTATGAATGGAAACATGAATCATCTGGCTAGAAACAGTTAAAGGTATCAAATGACTTTAGAAGAGTCCCAAGAAATCCAAATTCTACCTTTCTCAATGCTAGAACTATTGGTAATAAAGACAATTACTCATCAACTTATTAGCAACATGCAACTGCATTCATTGTTGCCACATAACAAAATATTTCTTAATAATCGATCCCATAGGTAGAGTAGATCCCTTTGCAACAAGGAGGGATTTGTACCTTTTTAATGACCATCAACATTATATTTGATGCCAAAAATCCACCTGCAATCAACAACGTTCTTGCCACCATGATCTGTTACTATATCCTAAGTATGATTCTTCTCTAGTGCATAAATTTCTTCTTTTATAGCGTCCTTCCATTTTTTTCTTCTCAAGAGCTTCTGAAATATTCTTAGGAATGAAAAATAGTATGAAGATTTTGAATAAACCTAATATGATAAGGTGAAAAACGATGAAATGAAGCATGATTAGCTAAAGGATAAAGAGGTTTATAGTGCAAGAATAAGAACATTTTCTAATGGCAATGAGGATTTCTAACTCATTTGTTTAAGCATTATGAGGGGGGAAAGATTAATGTTTAGGTTCAATACCTTCAGTTTCTGGAGAGAATATTGTTCTTGTGGAATAAGAATGGGTCTCTCTCACATTTAGTACACCTGACAAACCTTGGTTTGGGGGGCAGGAAAGAGGACTCAACAACAGATGGTGATTGTTGGATTCTCTAGATTCTTGTATAGATTATGCTGAATCTGACATTTCAACTGGCTGCTGTAAATGATCAGGAGTGGGTGTTTCAAGAATTGGAAGGTCATTTGGAGTGTTTTAGGAATTCAGTTTTTAAATTGAATGGTTGAAATTTAGCATTATATAAGGTGTAAAATGGTGCAGTTTCGTCAAAAGAGACATCAATGGACGCAAAGAATTATGAAGTTAGGTGATAACACTTGTATCCTATTTTAGTAGACGAATAATAAATAAAAATGCACTTGAGATCAAAAGGGTCAAGCTTCCCTCTTTGTGGGCCATGGACATTCACAAAGACGGAATACCCGAAAGCTTTAAGAGGAAACTGGGAGGTTTTGTAATTGGGATAGGTCTGGTAAAGATAATCAAAGGGACTGAGTTTATGAAGAATTTTTATATGCAAACGGTTTTGAGGAAAGTAGTACCAAGAAGAGCCTCTCCCCAAAAATATTTTGGAACATGGTGTTGAAAGAGAAGAGCACGAGTGACTTCAAGAAGATGTTTTTTTTTTCTTTCGTCCACTTTGTTTTGTCTTGGTGAATAGACAGAAGATTATTCATGGATTATCCCTTATATTGAAAGAGAGAACCAATGTATTGATTAAAGTTAGGTCTTTTTGCACGGAACCACCGCTTATATGGTCGAATTTACAAGGAACCACCCTCTATATCGATAATTATTTAAAACCACCTAAATTTTACACTTCTCTTACCATGAGCCAACCATAGACGGAATCTGTTAAAAAATCTATTAAATTTGTAAAATGACTAAAATACCCCTAATTAATTCAAAAAATTACAAAATATCTACCCTTCTCTACCCCTCCTTTGTCACCCAAATTCGCACTTTTTCAAAGACAAAACCTGCCATTGTCACACTTTTTCAAAGGTTATGTTTTTCATCGTGTTCCAAATATATGTACACCCTATAACCACTACTGCGAAACTACATCACACTTCTTCTTCCAATGCCCAGTAACGATTGATATGATCAATACCCTAGAACATAGAACGGGAAAGAAAATTAACTATATCTGTACTAACAATTTCTACCACGATTTCCAATACTTCATGCATAACAACTACAACGTGGATCTTATATTCTTCTTATGGTTTGAATTATGGAAAAATAGAAATCGACTAATCTTCGACAGAAACAGAACTCCTAAATCTAATCCCATCGACACCTCATTCATCCTATTCCACTCTTGGACTGCGACTAGAGACTTCAATTCGGTCAAGCAAGGTCATAAAATTCATGGCAAGGCTATTAAAGCTGATAATAAAACTCCACAATCTCGGCATAGGATGAAACAGAATAATATCTGGCACAAACCACCTGAAGATTGGTACAAAGTAAATTTCGATGCTTCTTATTTTCCCAATGGAGATTCTTACATAAGTAATGTCATTCGAAATTCTAAAGGTGAAGTCATCAAAATCAATCGAACTACTGCTAAAGTTTATTCAGCTCTCCAGGGTGAGGCAACTGCGGCTCTTGAAGGCCTCAAGTTGGCACAGCATATGCAAC
>NW_027368246.1:0-51250 GCF_046119375.1 Phyllobates terribilis
CACTCTCTTTGAATCTTCTTTATCATGCTAGGATTAACAGGAAAAAGCTAAAAATTTCAGAATTGCACCGTGCAATGTGGAGATATTACTGTTTGTGCATTTACAATATTCATTGATTTTTGCCATTGAAAAACATGTTTTTCATATACCAGAAATGTTTGAAGCTACTGACTGAATGAAAGGAGCTGGCATCTCACTCTCTTTGAATCTTCTTTATCATGCTAGGATTAGCAGGAAAAAGCAAAAAATTTCAGAATTGCACCTTGCAATGTGGAGATATTACTGTTTGTGCATTTACAATATTCATTGATTTTTGCCATTGAAAAACATGTTTTTCATATACCAGAAATGTTTGAAGCTACTGACTGAATGAAAGGAGCTGGCATCTCACTCTCTTTGAATCTTCTTTATCATGCTAGGATTAGCAGGAAAAAGCTAAAAATTTCAGAATTGCACCTTGCAATGTGGAGATATTACTGTTTGTGCATTTACAATATTCATTGATTTTTGCCATTGAAAAACATGTTTTTCATATACCAGAAATGTTTGAAGCTACTGACTGAATGAAAGGAGCTGGCATCTCACTCTCTTTGAATCTTCTTTATCATGCTAGGATTAACAGGAAAAAGCTAAAAATTTCAGAATTGCACCGTGCAATGTGGAGATATTACTGTTTGTGCATTTACAATATTCATTGATTTTTGCCATTGAAAAACATGTTTTTCATATACCAGAAATGTTTGAAGCTACTGACTGAATGAAAGGAGCTGGCATCTCACTCTCTTTGAATCTTCTTTATCATGCTAGGATTAGCAGGAAAAAGCAAAAAATTTCAGAATTGCACCTTGCAATGTGGAGATATTACTGTTTGTGCATTTACAATATTCATTGATTTTTGCCATTGAAAAACATGTTTTTCATATACCAGAAATGTTTGAAGCTACTGACTGAATGAAAGGAGCTGGCATCTCACTCTCTTTGAATCTTCTTTATCATGCTAGGATTAACAGGAAAAAGCTAAAAATTTCAGAATTGCACTGTGCAATGTGGAGATATTACTGTTTGTGCATTTACAATATTCATTGATTTTTGCCATTGAAAAACATGTTTTTCATATACCAGAAATGTTTGAAGCTACTGACTGAATGAAAGGAGCTGGCATCTCACTCTCTTTGAATCTTCTTTATCATGCTAGGATTAGCAGGAAAAAGCAAAAAATTTCAGAATTGCACCTTGCAATGTGGAGATATTACTGTTTGTGCATTTACAATATTCATTGATTTTTGCCATTGAAAAACATGTTTTTCATATACCAGAAATGTTTGAAGCTACTGACTGAATGAAAGGAGCTGGCATCTCACTCTCTTTGAATCTTCTTTATCATGCTAGGATTAACAGGAAAAAGCTAAAAATTTCAGAATTGCACCGTGCAATGTGGAGATATTACTGTTTGTGCATTTACAATATTCATTGATTTTTGCCATTGAAAAACATGTTTTTCATATACCAGAAATGTTTGAAGCTACTGACTGAATGAAAGGAGCTGGCATCTCACTCTCTTTGAATCTTCTTTATCATGCTAGGATTAGCAGGAAAAAGCAAAAAATTTCAGAATTGCTCCTTGCAATGTGGAGATATTACTGTTTGTGCATTTACAATATTCATTGATTTTTGCCATTGAAAAACATGTTTTTCATATACCAGAAATGTTTGAAGCTACTGACTGAATGAAAGGAGCTGGCATCTCACTCTCTTTGAATCTTCTTTATCATGCTAGGATTAACAGGAAAAAGCAAAAAATTTCACAATTGCACCTTGCAATGTGGAGATATTACTGTTTGTGCATTTACAATATTCATTGATTTTTGCCATTGAAAAACATGTTTTTCATATACCAGAAATGTTTGAAGCTACTGACTGAATGAAAGGAGCTGGCATCTCACTCTCTTTGAATCTTCTATATCATGCTAGGATTAACAGGAAAAAGCTAAAAATTTCAGAATTGCACCGTGCAATGTGGAGATATTACTGTTTGTGCATTTACAATATTCATTGATTTTTGCCATTGAAAAACATGTTTTTCATATACCAGAAATGTTTGAAGCTACTGACTGAATGAAAGGAGCTGGCATCTCACTCTCTTTGAATCTTCTTTATCATGCTAGGATTAACAGGAAAAAGCTAAAAATTTCAGAATTGCACCGTGCAATGTGGAGATATTACTGTTTGTGCATTTACAATATTCATTGATTTTTGCCATTGAAAAACATGTTTTTCATATACCAGAAATGTTTGAAGCTACTGACTGAATGAAAGGAGCTGGCATCTCACTCTCTTTGAATCTTCTTTATCATGCTAGGATTAGCAGGAAAAAGCAAAAAATTTCAGAATTGCACCTTGCAATGTGGAGATATTACTGTTTGTGCATTTACAATATTCATTGATTTTTGCCATTGAAAAACATGTTTTTCATATACCAGAAATGTTTGAAGCTACTGACTGAATGAAAGGAGCTGGCATCTCACTCTCTTTGAATCTTCTTTATCATGCTAGGATTAACAGGAAAAAGCTAAAAATTTCAGAATTGCACCGTGCAATGTGGAGATATTACTGTTTGTGCATTTACAATATTCATTGATTTTTGCCATTGAAAAACGTCCAGAAATGTTTGAAGCTACTGACTGAATGAAAGGAGCTGGCATCTCACTCTCTTTGAATCTTCTTTATCATGCTAGGATTAACAGGAAAAAGCTAAAAATTTCAGAATTGCACCGTGCAATGTGGAGATATTACTGTTTGTGCATTTACAATATTCATTGATTTTTGCCATTGAAAAACATGTTTTTCATATACCAGAAATGTTTGAAGCTACTGACTGAATGAAAGGAGCTGGCATCTCACTCTCTTTGAATCTTCTTTATCATGCTAGGATTAACAGGAAAAAGCAAAAAATTTCAGAATTGCACCGTGCAATGTGGAGATATTACTGTTTGTGCATTTACAATATTCATTGATTTTTGCCATTGAAAAACATGTTTTTCATATACCAGAAATGTTTGAAGCTACTGACTGAATGAAAGGAGCTGGCATCTCACTCTCTTTGAATCTTCTTTATCATGCTAGGATTAACAGGAAAAAGCTAAAAATTTCAGAATTGCACCGTGCAATGTGGAGATATTACTGTTTGTGCATTTACAATATTCATTGATTTTTGCCATTGAAAAACATGTTTTTCATATACCAGAAATGTTTGAAGCTACTGACTGAATGAAAGGAGCTGGCATCTCACTCTCTTTGAATCTTCTTTATCATGCTAGGATTAACAGGAAAAAGCAAAAAATTTCAGAATTGCACCGTGCAATGTGGAGATATTACTGTTTGTGCATTTACAATATTCATTGATTTTTGCCATTGAAAAACATGTTTTTCATATACCAGAAATGTTTGAAGCTACTGACTGAATGAAAGGAGCTGGCATCTCACTCTCTTTGAATCTTCTTTATCATGCTAGGATTAGCAGGAAAAAGCTAAAAATTTCAGAATTGCACCGTGCAATGTGGAGATATTACTGTTTGTGCATTTACAATATTCATTGATTTTTGCCATTGAAAAACATGTTTTTCATATACCAGAAATGTTTGAAGCTACTGACTGAATGAAAGGAGCTGGCATCTCACTCTCTTTGAATCTTCTTTATCATGCTAGGATTAGCAGGAAAAAGCAAAAAATTTCAGAATTGCACCGTGCAATGTGGAGATATTACTGTTTGTGCATTTACAATATTCATTGATTTTTGCCATTGAAAAACGTCCAGAAATGTTTGAAGCTACTGACTGAATGAAAGGAGCTGGCATCTCACTCTCTTTGAATCTTCTTTATCATGCTAGGATTAACAGGAAAAAGCTAAAAATTTCAGAATTGCACCTTGCAATGTGGAGATATTACTGTTTGTGCATTTACAATATTCATTGATTTTTGCCATTGAAAAACGTCCAGAAATGTTTGAAGCTACTGACTGAATGAAAGGAGCTGGCATCTCACTCTCTTTGAATCTTCTTTATCATGCTAGGATTAACAGGAAAAAGCTAAAAATTTCAGAATTGCACCGTGCAATGTGGAGATATTACTGTTTGTGCATTTACAATATTCATTGATTTTTGCCATTGAAAAACATGTTTTTCATATACCAGAAATGTTTGAAGCTACTGACTGAATGAAAGGAGCTGGCATCTCACTCTCTTTGAATCTTCTTTATCATGCTAGGATTAACAGGAAAAAGCTAAAAATTTCAGAATTGCACCTTGCAATGTGGAGATATTACTGTTTGTGCATTTACAATATTCATTGATTTTTGCCATTGAAAAACGTCCAGAAATTTTTGAAGCTACTGACTGAATGAAAGGAGCTGGCATCTCACTCTCTTTGAATCTTCTTTATCATGCTAGGATTAACAGGAAAAAGCTAAAAATTTCAGAATTGCACCTTGCAATGTGGAGATATTACTGTTTGTGCATTTACAATATTCATTGATTTTTGCCATTGAAAAACATGTTTTTCATATACCAGAAATGTTTGAAGCTACTGACTGAATGAAAGGAGCTGGCATCTCACTCTCTTTGAATCTTCTTTATCATGCTAGGATTAACAGGAAAAAGCTAAAAATTTCAGAATTGCACCTTGCAATGTGGAGATATTACTGTTTGTGCATTTACAATATTCATTGATTTTTGCCATTGAAAAACATGTTTTTCATATACCAGAAATGTTTGAAGCTACTGACTGAATGAAAGGAGCTGGCATCTCACTCTCTTTGAATCTTCTTTATCATGCTAGGATTAACAGGAAAAAGCTAAAAATTTCAGAATTGCACCGTGCAATGTGGAGATATTACTGTTTGTGCATTTACAATATTCATTGATTTTTGCCATTGAAAAACATGTTTTTCATATACCAGAAATGTTTGAAGCTACTGACTGAATGAAAGGAGCTGGCATCTCACTCTCTTTGAATCTTCTTTATCATGCTAGGATTAGCAGGAAAAAGCAAAAAATTTCAGAATTGCACCTTGCAATGTGGAGATATTACTTTTTGTGCATTTACAATATTCATTGATTTTTGCCATTGAAAAACATGTTTTTCATATACCAGAAATGTTTGAAGCTACTGACTGAATGAAAGGAGCTGGCATCTCACTCTCTTTGAATCTTCTTTATCATGCTAGGATTAACAGGAAAAAGCTAAAAATTTCAGAATTGCACCGTGCAATGTGGAGATATTACTGTTTGTGCATTTACAATATTCATTGATTTTTGCCATTGAAAAACATGTTTTTCATATACCAGAAATGTTTGAAGCTACTGACTGAATGAAAGGAGCTGGCATCTCACTCTCTTTGAATCTTCTTTATCATGCTAGGATTAGCAGGAAAAAGCAAAAAATTTCAGAATTGCACCTTGCAATGTGGAGATATTACTGTTTGTGCATTTACAATATTCATTGATTTTTGCCATTGAAAAACATGTTTTTCATATACCAGAAATGTTTGAAGCTACTGACTGAATGAAAGGAGCTGGCATCTCACTCTCTTTGAATCTTCTTTATCATGCTAGGATTAACAGGAAAAAGCAAAAAATTTCAGAATTGCACCGTGCAATGTGGAGATATTACTGTTTGTGCATTTACAATATTCATTGATTTTTGCCATTGAAAAACGTCCAGAAATGTTTGAAGCTACTGACTGAATGAAAGGAGCTGCCATCTCACTCTCTTTGAATCTTCTTTATCATGCTAGGATTAACAGGAAAAAGCAAAAAATTTCAGAATTGCACCGTGCAATGTGGAGATATTACTGTTTGTGCATTTACAATATTCATTGATTTTTGCCATTGAAAAACATGTTTTTCATATACCAGAAATGTTTGAAGCTACTGACTGAATGAAAGGAGCTGGCATCTCACTCTCTTTGAATCTTCTTTATCATGCTAGGATTAGCAGGAAAAAGCAAAAAATTTCAGAATTGAACCGTGCAATGTGGAGATATTACTGTTTGTGCATTTACAATATTCATTGATTTTTGCCATTGAAAAACATGTTTTTCATATACCAGAAATGTTTGAAGCTACTGACTGAATGAAAGGAGCTGGCATCTCACTCTCTTTGAATCTTCTTTATCATGCTAGGATTAGCAGGAAAAAGCAAAAAATTTCAGAATTGCACCGTGCAATGTGGAGATATTACTGTTTGTGCATTTACAATATTCATTGATTTTTGCCATTGAAAAACGTCCAGAAATGTTTGAAGCTACTGACTGAATGAAAGGAGCTGGCATCTCACTCTCTTTGAATCTTCTTTATCATGCTAGGATTAACAGGAAAAAGCTAAAAATTTCAGAATTGCACCTTGCAATGTGGAGATATTACTGTTTGTGCATTTACAATATTCATTGATTTTTGCCATTGAAAAACGTCCAGAAATGTTTGAAGCTACTGACTGAATGAAAGGAGCTGGCATCTCACTCTCTTTGAATCTTCTTTATCATGCTAGGATTAACAGGAAAAAGCAAAAAATTTCAGAATTGCACCGTGCAATGTGGAGATATTACTGTTTGTGCATTTACAATATTCATTGATTTTTGCCATTGAAAAACATGTTTTTCATATACCAGAAATGTTTGAAGCTACTGACTGAATGAAAGGAGCTGGCATCTCACTCTCTTTGAATCTTCTTTATCATGCTAGGATTAACAGGAAAAAGCAAAAAATTTCAGAATTGCACCTTGCAATGTGGAGATATTACTGTTTGTGCATTTACAATATTCATTGATTTTTGCCATTGAAAAACGTCCAGAAATGTTTGAAGCTACTGACTGAATGAAAGGAGCTGGCATCTCACTCTCTTTGAATCTTCTTTATCATGCTAGGATTAACAGGAAAAAGCTAAAAATTTCAGAATTGCACCTTGCAATGTGGAGATATTACTGTTTCTGCATTTACAATATTCATTGATTTTTGCCATTGAAAAACATGTTTTTCATATACCAGAAATGTTTGAAGCTACTGACTGAATGAAAGGAGCTGGCATCTCACTCTCTTTGAATCTTCTTTATCATGCTAGGATTAGCAGGAAAAAGCAAAAAATTTCAGAATTGCACCTTGCAATGTGGAGATATTACTGTTTGTGCATTTACAATATTCATTGATTTTTGCCATTGAAAAACGTCCAGAAATGTTTGAAGCTACTGACTGAATGAAAGGAGCTGGCATCTCACTCTCTTTGAATCTTCTTTATCATGCTAGGATTAACAGGAAAAAGCTAAAAATTTCAGAATTGCACCTTGCAATGTGGAGATATTACTGTTTGTGCATTTACAATATTCATTGATTTTTGCCATTGAAAAACATGTTTTTCATATACCAGAAATGTTTGAAGCTACTGACTGAATGAAAGGAGCTGGCATCTCACTCTCTTTGAATCTTCTTTATCATGCTAGGATTAACAGGAAAAAGCTAAAAATTTCAGAATTGCACCGTGCAATGTGGAGATATTACTGTTTGTGCATTTACAATATTCATTGATTTTTGCCATTGAAAAACATGTTTTTCATATACCAGAAATGTTTGAAGCTACTGACTGAATGAAAGGAGCTGGCATCTCACTCTCTTTGAATCTTCTTTATCATGCTAGGATTAGCAGGAAAAAGCTAAAAATTTCAGAATTGCACCTTGCAATGTGGAGATATTACTGTTTGTGCATTTACAATATTCATTGATTTTTGCCATTGAAAAACATGTTTTTCATATACCAGAAATGTTTGAAGCTACTGACTGAATGAAAGGAGCTGGCATCTCACTCTCTTTGAATCTTCTTTATCATGCTAGGATTAACAGGAAAAAGCTAAAAATTTCAGAATTGCACCGTGCAATGTGGAGATATTACTGTTTGTGCATTTACAATATTCATTGATTTTTGCCATTGAAAAACATGTTTTTCATATACCAGAAATGTTTGAAGCTACTGACTGAATGAAAGGAGCTGGCATCTCACTCTCTTTGAATCTTCTTTATCATGCTAGGATTAACAGGAAAAAGCAAAAAATTTCAGAATTGCACCGTGCAATGTGGAGATATTACTGTTTGTGCATTTACAATATTCATTGATTTTTGCCATTGAAAAACATGTTTTTCATATACCAGAAATGTTTGAAGCTACTGACTGAATGAAAGGAGCTGGCATCTCACTCTCTTTGAATCTTCTTTATCATGCTAGGATTAGCAGGAAAAAGCTAAAAATTTCAGAATTGCACCGTGCAATGTGGAGATATTACTGTTTG
The DNA here is from genome assembly GCF_046119375.1 of Phyllobates terribilis. NCBI lineage: Eukaryota > Metazoa > Chordata > Amphibia > Anura > Dendrobatidae > Phyllobates > Phyllobates terribilis. The sequence continues at coordinate 8,330 of NW_027368246.1, forward strand.
TGCATTTACAATATTCATTGATTTTTGCCATTGAAAAACATGTTTTTCATATACCAGAAATGTTTGAAGCTACTGACTGAATGAAAGGAGCTGGCATCTCACTCTCTTTGAATCTTCTTTATCATGCTAGGATTAGCAGGAAAAAGCAAAAAATTTCAGAATTGCACCGTGCAATGTGGAGATATTACTGTTTGTGCATTTACAATATTCATTGATTTTTGCCATTGAAAAACGTCCAGAAATGTTTGAAGCTACTGACTGAATGAAAGGAGCTGGCATCTCACTCTCTTTGAATCTTCTTTATCATGCTAGGATTAACAGGAAAAAGCTAAAAATTTCAGAATTGCACCTTGCAATGTGGAGATATTACTGTTTGTGCATTTACAATATTCATTGATTTTTGCCATTGAAAAACGTCCAGAAATGTTTGAAGCTACTGACTGAATGAAAGGAGCTGGCATCTCACTCTCTTTGAATCTTCTTTATCATGCTAGGATTAACAGGAAAAAGCTAAAAATTTCAGAATTGCACCGTGCAATGTGGAGATATTACTGTTTGTGCATTTACAATATTCATTGATTTTTGCCATTGAAAAACATGTTTTTCATATACCAGAAATGTTTGAAGCTACTGACTGAATGAAAGGAGCTGGCATCTCACTCTCTTTGAATCTTCTTTATCATGCTAGGATTAACAGGAAAAAGCTAAAAATTTCAGAATTGCACCTTGCAATGTGGAGATATTACTGTTTGTGCATTTACAATATTCATTGATTTTTGCCATTGAAAAACGTCCAGAAATTTTTGAAGCTACTGACTGAATGAAAGGAGCTGGCATCTCACTCTCTTTGAATCTTCTTTATCATGCTAGGATTAACAGGAAAAAGCTAAAAATTTCAGAATTGCACCTTGCAATGTGGAGATATTACTGTTTGTGCATTTACAATATTCATTGATTTTTGCCATTGAAAAACATGTTTTTCATATACCAGAAATGTTTGAAGCTACTGACTGAATGAAAGGAGCTGGCATCTCACTCTCTTTGAATCTTCTTTATCATGCTAGGATTAACAGGAAAAAGCTAAAAATTTCAGAATTGCACCTTGCAATGTGGAGATATTACTGTTTGTGCATTTACAATATTCATTGATTTTTGCCATTGAAAAACATGTTTTTCATATACCAGAAATGTTTGAAGCTACTGACTGAATGAAAGGAGCTGGCATCTCACTCTCTTTGAATCTTCTTTATCATGCTAGGATTAACAGGAAAAAGCTAAAAATTTCAGAATTGCACCGTGCAATGTGGAGATATTACTGTTTGTGCATTTACAATATTCATTGATTTTTGCCATTGAAAAACATGTTTTTCATATACCAGAAATGTTTGAAGCTACTGACTGAATGAAAGGAGCTGGCATCTCACTCTCTTTGAATCTTCTTTATCATGCTAGGATTAGCAGGAAAAAGCAAAAAATTTCAGAATTGCACCTTGCAATGTGGAGATATTACTTTTTGTGCATTTACAATATTCATTGATTTTTGCCATTGAAAAACATGTTTTTCATATACCAGAAATGTTTGAAGCTACTGACTGAATGAAAGGAGCTGGCATCTCACTCTCTTTGAATCTTCTTTATCATGCTAGGATTAACAGGAAAAAGCTAAAAATTTCAGAATTGCACCGTGCAATGTGGAGATATTACTGTTTGTGCATTTACAATATTCATTGATTTTTGCCATTGAAAAACATGTTTTTCATATACCAGAAATGTTTGAAGCTACTGACTGAATGAAAGGAGCTGGCATCTCACTCTCTTTGAATCTTCTTTATCATGCTAGGATTAGCAGGAAAAAGCAAAAAATTTCAGAATTGCACCTTGCAATGTGGAGATATTACTGTTTGTGCATTTACAATATTCATTGATTTTTGCCATTGAAAAACATGTTTTTCATATACCAGAAATGTTTGAAGCTACTGACTGAATGAAAGGAGCTGGCATCTCACTCTCTTTGAATCTTCTTTATCATGCTAGGATTAACAGGAAAAAGCAAAAAATTTCAGAATTGCACCGTGCAATGTGGAGATATTACTGTTTGTGCATTTACAATATTCATTGATTTTTGCCATTGAAAAACGTCCAGAAATGTTTGAAGCTACTGACTGAATGAAAGGAGCTGCCATCTCACTCTCTTTGAATCTTCTTTATCATGCTAGGATTAACAGGAAAAAGCAAAAAATTTCAGAATTGCACCGTGCAATGTGGAGATATTACTGTTTGTGCATTTACAATATTCATTGATTTTTGCCATTGAAAAACATGTTTTTCATATACCAGAAATGTTTGAAGCTACTGACTGAATGAAAGGAGCTGGCATCTCACTCTCTTTGAATCTTCTTTATCATGCTAGGATTAGCAGGAAAAAGCAAAAAATTTCAGAATTGAACCGTGCAATGTGGAGATATTACTGTTTGTGCATTTACAATATTCATTGATTTTTGCCATTGAAAAACATGTTTTTCATATACCAGAAATGTTTGAAGCTACTGACTGAATGAAAGGAGCTGGCATCTCACTCTCTTTGAATCTTCTTTATCATGCTAGGATTAGCAGGAAAAAGCAAAAAATTTCAGAATTGCACCGTGCAATGTGGAGATATTACTGTTTGTGCATTTACAATATTCATTGATTTTTGCCATTGAAAAACGTCCAGAAATGTTTGAAGCTACTGACTGAATGAAAGGAGCTGGCATCTCACTCTCTTTGAATCTTCTTTATCATGCTAGGATTAACAGGAAAAAGCTAAAAATTTCAGAATTGCACCTTGCAATGTGGAGATATTACTGTTTGTGCATTTACAATATTCATTGATTTTTGCCATTGAAAAACGTCCAGAAATGTTTGAAGCTACTGACTGAATGAAAGGAGCTGGCATCTCACTCTCTTTGAATCTTCTTTATCATGCTAGGATTAACAGGAAAAAGCAAAAAATTTCAGAATTGCACCGTGCAATGTGGAGATATTACTGTTTGTGCATTTACAATATTCATTGATTTTTGCCATTGAAAAACATGTTTTTCATATACCAGAAATGTTTGAAGCTACTGACTGAATGAAAGGAGCTGGCATCTCACTCTCTTTGAATCTTCTTTATCATGCTAGGATTAACAGGAAAAAGCAAAAAATTTCAGAATTGCACCTTGCAATGTGGAGATATTACTGTTTGTGCATTTACAATATTCATTGATTTTTGCCATTGAAAAACGTCCAGAAATGTTTGAAGCTACTGACTGAATGAAAGGAGCTGGCATCTCACTCTCTTTGAATCTTCTTTATCATGCTAGGATTAACAGGAAAAAGCTAAAAATTTCAGAATTGCACCTTGCAATGTGGAGATATTACTGTTTCTGCATTTACAATATTCATTGATTTTTGCCATTGAAAAACATGTTTTTCATATACCAGAAATGTTTGAAGCTACTGACTGAATGAAAGGAGCTGGCATCTCACTCTCTTTGAATCTTCTTTATCATGCTAGGATTAGCAGGAAAAAGCAAAAAATTTCAGAATTGCACCTTGCAATGTGGAGATATTACTGTTTGTGCATTTACAATATTCATTGATTTTTGCCATTGAAAAACGTCCAGAAATGTTTGAAGCTACTGACTGAATGAAAGGAGCTGGCATCTCACTCTCTTTGAATCTTCTTTATCATGCTAGGATTAACAGGAAAAAGCTAAAAATTTCAGAATTGCACCTTGCAATGTGGAGATATTACTGTTTGTGCATTTACAATATTCATTGATTTTTGCCATTGAAAAACATGTTTTTCATATACCAGAAATGTTTGAAGCTACTGACTGAATGAAAGGAGCTGGCATCTCACTCTCTTTGAATCTTCTTTATCATGCTAGGATTAACAGGAAAAAGCTAAAAATTTCAGAATTGCACCGTGCAATGTGGAGATATTACTGTTTGTGCATTTACAATATTCATTGATTTTTGCCATTGAAAAACATGTTTTTCATATACCAGAAATGTTTGAAGCTACTGACTGAATGAAAGGAGCTGGCATCTCACTCTCTTTGAATCTTCTTTATCATGCTAGGATTAGCAGGAAAAAGCTAAAAATTTCAGAATTGCACCTTGCAATGTGGAGATATTACTGTTTGTGCATTTACAATATTCATTGATTTTTGCCATTGAAAAACATGTTTTTCATATACCAGAAATGTTTGAAGCTACTGACTGAATGAAAGGAGCTGGCATCTCACTCTCTTTGAATCTTCTTTATCATGCTAGGATTAACAGGAAAAAGCTAAAAATTTCAGAATTGCACCGTGCAATGTGGAGATATTACTGTTTGTGCATTTACAATATTCATTGATTTTTGCCATTGAAAAACATGTTTTTCATATACCAGAAATGTTTGAAGCTACTGACTGAATGAAAGGAGCTGGCATCTCACTCTCTTTGAATCTTCTTTATCATGCTAGGATTAACAGGAAAAAGCTAAAAATTTCAGAATTGCACCTTGCAATGTGGAGATATTACTGTTTGTGCATTTACAATATTCATTGATTTTTGCCATTGAAAAACATGTTTTTCATATACCAGAAATGTTTGAAGCTACTGACTGAATGAAAGGAGCTGGCATCTCACTCTCTTTGAATCTTCTTTATCATGCTAGGATTAGCAGGAAAAAGCAAAAAATTTCAGAATTGCACCTTGCAATGTGGAGATATTACTGTTTGTGCATTTACAATATTCATTGATTTTTGCCATTGAAAAACATGTTTTTCATATACCAGAAATGTTTGAAGCTACTGACTGAATGAAAGGAGCTGGCATCTCACTCTCTTTGAATCTTCTTTATCATGCTAGGATTAGCAGGAAAAAGCAAAAAATTTCAGAATTGCACCTTGCAATGTGGAGATATTACTGTTTGTGCATTTACAATATTCATTGATTTTTGCCATTGAAAAACGTCCAGAAATGTTTGAAGCTACTGACTGAATGAAAGGAGCTGGCATCTCACTCTCTTTGAATCTTCTTTATCATGCTAGGATTAACAGGAAAAAGCTAAAAATTTCAGAATTGCACCTTGCAATGTGGAGATATTACTGTTTGTGCATTTACAATATTCATTGATTTTTGCCATTGAAAAACATGTTTTTCATATACCAGAAATGTTTGAAGCTACTGACGGAATGAAAGGAGCTGGCATCTCACTCTCTTTGAATCTTCTTTATCATGCTAGGATTAACAGGAAAAAGCTAAAAATTTCAGAATTGCACCGTGCAATGTGGAGATATTACTGTTTGTGCATTTACAATATTCATTGATTTTTGCCATTGAAAAACATGTTTTTCATATACCAGAAATGTTTGAAGCTACTGACTGAATGAAAGGAGCTGGCATCTCACTCTCTTTGAATCTTCTTTATCATGCTAGGATTAGCAGGAAAAAGCAAAAAATTTCAGAATTGCACCGTGCAATGTGGAGATATTACTGTTTGTGCATTTACAATATTCATTGATTTTTGCCATTGAAAAACGTCCAGAAATGTTTGAAGCTACTGACTGAATGAAAGGAGCTGGCATCTCACTCTCTTTGAATCTTCTTTATCATGCTAGGATTAACAGGAAAAAGCTAAAAATTTCAGAATTGCACCGTGCAATGTGGAGATATTACTGTTTGTGCATTTACAATATTCATTGATTTTTGCCATTGAAAAACGTCCAGAAATGTTTGAAGCTACTGACTGAATGAAAGGAGCTGGCATCTCACTCTCTTTGAATCTTCTTTATCATGCTAGGATTAACAGGAAAAAGCTAAAAATTTCAGAATTGCACCTTGCAATGTGGAGATATTACTGTTTGTGCATTTACAATATTCATTGATTTTTGCCATTGAAAAACATGTTTTTCATATACCAGAAATGTTTGAAGCTACTGACTGAATGAAAGGAGCTGGCATCTCACTCTCTTTGAATCTTCTTTATCATGCTAGGATTAGCAGGAAAAAGCAAAAAATTTCAGAATTGCACCTTGCAATGTGGAGATATTACTGTTTGTGCATTTACAATATTCATTGATTTTTGCCATTGAAAAACGTCCAGAAATGTTTGAAGCTACTGACTGAATGAAAGGAGCTGGCATCTCACTCTCTTTGAATCTTCTTTATCATGCTAGGATTAGCAGGAAAAAGCAAAAAATTTCAGAATTGCACCGTGCAATGTGGAGATATTACTGTTTGTGCATTTACAATATTCATTGATTTTTGCCATTGAAAAACATGTTTTTCATATACCAGAAATGTTTGAAGCTACTGACTGAATGAAAGGAGCTGGCATCTCACTCTCTTTGAATCTTCTTTATCATGCTAGGATTAACAGGAAAAAGCTAAAAATTTCAGAATTGCACCTTGCAATGTGGAGATATTACTGTTTGTGCATTTACAATATTCATTGATTTTTGCCATTGAAAAACGTCCAGAAATGTTTGAAGCTACTGACTGAATGAAAGGAGCTGGCATCTCACTCTCTTTGAATCTTCTTTATCATGCTAGGATTAGCAGGAAAAAGCTAAAAATTTCAGAATTGCACCGTGCAATGTGGAGATATTACTGTTTGTGCATTTACAATATTCATTGATTTTTGCCATTGAAAAACATGTTTTTCATATACCAGAAATGTTTGAAGCTACTGACTGAATGAAAGGAGCTGGCATCTCACTCTCTTTGAATCTTCTTTATCATGCTAGGATTAACAGGAAAAAGCAAAAAATTTCAGAATTGCACCGTGAAATGTGGAGATATTACTGTTTGTGCATTTACAATATTCATTGATTTTTGCCATTGAAAAACGTCCAGAAATGTTTGAAGCTACTGACTGAATGAAAGGAGCTGGCATCTCACTCTCTTTGAATCTTCTTTATCATGCTAGGATTAGCAGGAAAAAGCAAAAAATTTCAGAATTGCACCTTGCAATGTGGAGATATTACTGTTTGTGCATTTACAATATTCATTGATTTTTGCCATTGAAAAACATGTTTTTCATATACCAGAAATGTTTGAAGCTACTGACTGAATGAAAGGAGCTGGCATCTCACTCTCTTTGAATCTTCTTTATCATGCTAGGATTAACAGGAAAAAGCTAAAAATTTCAGAATTGCACCTTGCAATGTGGAGATATTACTGTTTGTGCATTTACAATATTCATTGATTTTTGCCATTGAAAAACGTCCAGAAATGTTTGAAGCTACTGACTGAATGAAAGGAGCTGGCATCTCACTCTCTTTGAATCTTCTTTATCATGCTAGGATTAGCAGGAAAAAGCTAAAAATTTCAGAATTTCACCTTGCAATGTGGAGATATTACTGTTTGTGCATTTACAATATTCATTGATTTTTGCCATTGAAAAACATGTTTTTCATATACCAGAAATGTTTGAAGCTACTAACTGAATGAAAGGAGCTGGCATCTCACTCTCTTTGAATCTTCTTTATCATGCTAGGATTAACAGGAAAAAGCTAAAAATTTCAGAATTGCACCGTGCAATGTGGAGATATTACTGTTTGTGCATTTACAATATTCATTGATTTTTGCCATTGAAAAACATGTTTTTCATATACCAGAAATGTTTGAAGCTACTGACTGAATGAAAGGAGCTGGTATCTCACTCTCTTTGAATCTTCTTTATCATGCTAGGATTAGCAGGAAAAAGCAAAAAATTTCAGAATTGCACCGTGCAATGTGGAGATATTACTGTTTGTGCATTTACAATATTCATTGATTTTTGCCATTGAAAAACGTCCAGAAATGTTTGAAGCTACTGACTGAATGAAAGGAGCTGGCATCTCACTCTCTTTGAATCTTCTTTATCATGCTAGGATTAGCAGGAAAAAGCTAAAAATTTCAGAATTGCACCTTGCAATGTGGAGATATTACTGTTTGTGCATTTACAATATTCATTGATTTTTGCCATTGAAAAACGTCCAGAAATGTTTGAAGCTACTGACTGAATGAAAGGAGCTGGCATCTCACTCTCTTTGAATCTTCTTTATCATGCTAGGATTAGCAGGAAAAAGCAAAAAATTTCAGAATTGCACCGTGCAATGTGGAGATATTACTGTTTGTGCATTTACAATATTCATTGATTTTTGCCATTGAAAAACATGTTTTTCATATACCAGAAATGTTTGAAGCTACTGACTGAATGAAAGGAGCTGGCATCTCACTCTCTTTGAATCTTCTTTATCATGCTAGGATTAGCAGGAAAAAGCAAAAAATTTCAGAATTGCACCGTGCAATGTGGAGATATTACTGTTTGTGCATTTACAATATTCATTGATTTTTGCCATTGAAAAACATGTTTTTCATATACCAGAAATGTTTGAAGCTACTGACTGAATGAAAGGAGCTGGCATCTCACTCTCTTTGAATCTTCTTTATCATGCTAGGATTAGCAGGAAAAAGCAAAAAATTTCAGAATTGCACCGTGCAATGTGGAGATATTACTGTTTGTGCATTTACAATATTCATTGATTTTTGCCATTGAAAAACATGTTTTTCATATACCAGAAATGTTTGAAGCTACTGACTGAATGAAAGGAGCTGGCATCTCACTCTCTTTGAATCTTCTTTATCATGCTAGGATTAGCAGGAAAAAGCAAAAAATTTCAGAATTGCACCGTGCAATGTGGAGATATTACTGTTTGTGCATTTACAATATTCATTGATTTTTGCCATTGAAAAACGTCCAGAAATGTTTGAAGCTACTGACTGAATGAAAGGAGCTGGCATCTCACTCTCTTTGAATCTTCTTTATCATGCTAGGATTAGCAGGAAAAAGCAAAAAATTTCAGAATTGCACCGTGCAATGTGGAGATATTACTGTTTGTGCATTTACAATATTCATTGATTTTTGCCATTGAAAAACATGTTTTTCATATACCAGAAATGTTTGAAGCTACTGACTGAATGAAAGGAGCTGGCATCTCACTCTCTTTGAATCTTCTTTATCATGCTAGGATTAGCAGGAAAAAGCAAAAAATTTCAGAATTGCACCGTGCAATGTGGAGATATTACTGTTTGTGCATTTACAATATTCATTGATTTTTGCCATTGAAAAACATGTTTTTCATATACCAGAAATGTTTGAAGCTACTGACTGAATGAAAGGAGTTGGCATCTCACTCTCTTTGAATCTTCTTTATCATGCTAGGATTAACAGGAAAAAGCTAAAAATTTCAGAATTGCACCGTGCAATGTGGAGATATTACTGTTTGTGCATTTACAATATTCATTGATTTTTGCCATTGAAAAACATGTTTTTCATATACCAGAAATGTTTGAAGCTACTGACTGAATGAAAGGAGCTGGCATCTCACTCTCTTTGAATCTTCTTTATCATGCTAGGATTAGCAGGAAAAAGCAAAAAATTTCAGAATTGCACCGTGCAATGTGGAGATATTACTGTTTGTGCATTTACAATATTCATTGATTTTTGCCATTGAAAAACATGTTTTTCATATACCAGAAATGTTTGAAGCTACTGACTGAATGAAAGGAGCTGGCATCTCACTCTCTTTGAATCTTCTTTATCATGCTAGGATTAACAGGAAAAAGCTAAAAATTTCAGAATTGCACCTTGCAATGTGGAGATATTACTGTTTGTGCATTTACAATATTCATTGATTTTTGCCATTGAAAAACATGTTTTTCATATACCAGAAATGTTTGAAGCTACTGACTGAATGAAAGGAGCTGGCATCTCACTCTCTTTGAATTTTCTTTATCATGCTAGGATTAGCAGGAAAAAGCAAAAAATTTCAGAATTGCACCGTGCAATGTGGAGATATTACTGTTTGTGCATTTACAATATTCATTGATTTTTGCCATTGAAAAACATGTTTTTCATATACCAGAAATGTTTGAAGCTACTGACTGAATGAAAGGAGCTGGCATCTCACTCTCTTTGAATCTTCTTTATCATGCTAGGATTAACAGGAAAAAGCTAAAAATTTCAGAATTCCACCGTGCAATGTGGAGATATTACTGTTTGTGCATTTACAATATTCATTGATTTTTGCCATTGAAAAACGTCCAGAAATGTTTGAAGCTACTGAGTGAATAAAAGGAGCTGGCATCTCACTCTCTTTGAATCTTCTTTATCATGCTAGGATTAACAGGAAAAAGCAAAAAATTTCAGAATTGCACCGTGCAATGTGGAGATATTACTGTTTGTGCATTTACAATATTCATTGATTTTTGCCATTGAAAAACGTCCAGAAATGTTTGAAGCTACTGACTGAATGAAAGGAGCTGGCATCTCACTCTCTTTGAATCTTCTTTATCATGCTAGGATTAGCAGGAAAAAGCAAAAAATTTCAGAATTGCACCGTGCAATGTGGAGATATTACTGTTTGTGCATTTACAATATTCATTGATTTTTGCCATTGAAAAACGTCCAGAAATGTTTGAAGCTACTGACTGAATGAAAGGAGCTGGCATCTCACTCTCTTTGAATCTTCTTTATCATGCTAGGATTAGCAGGAAAAAGCAAAAAATTTCAGAATTGCACCTTGCAATGTGGAGATATTACTGTTTGTGCATTTACAATATTCATTGATTTTTGCCATTGAAAAACGTCCAGAAATGTTTGAAGCTACTGACTGAATGAAAGGAGCTGGCATCTCACTCTCTTTGAATCTTCTTTATCATGCTAGGATTAGCAGGAAAAAGCAAAAAATTTCAGAATTGCACCGTGCAATGTGGAGATATTACTGTTTGTGCATTTACAATATTCATTGATTTTTGCCATTGAAAAACATGTTTTTCATATACCAGAAATGTTTGAAGCTACTGACTGAATGAAAGGAGCTGGCATCTCACTCTCTTTGAATCTTCTTTATCATGCTAGGATTAGCAGGAAAAAGCAAAAAATTTCAGAATTGCACCTTGCAATGTGGAGATATTACTGTTTGTGCATTTACAATATTCATTGATTTTTGCCATTGAAAAACATGTTTTTCATATACCAGAAATGTTTGAAGCTACTGACTGAATGAAAGGAGCTGGCATCTCACTCTCTTTGAATCTTCTTTATCATGCTAGGATTAACAGGAAAAAGCTAAAAATTTCAGAATTGCACCTTGCAATGTGGAGATATTACTGTTTGTGCATTTACAATATTCATTGATTTTTGCCATTGAAAAACATGTTTTTCATATACCAGAAATGTTTGAAGCTACTGACTGAATGAAAGGAGCTGGCATCTCACTCTCTTTGAATCTTCTTTATCATGCTAGGATTAACAGGAAAAAGCTAAAAATTTCAGAATTGCACCGTGCAATGTGGAGATATTACTGTTTGTGCATTTACAATATTCATTGATTTTTGCCATTGAAAAACATGTTTTTCATATACCAGAAATGTTTGAAGCTACTGACTGAATGAAAGGAGCTGGCATCTCACTCTCTTTGAATCTTCTTTATCATGCTAGGATTAGCAGGAAAAAGCAAAAAATTTCAGAATTGCACCTTGCAATGTGGAGATATTACTGTTTGTGCATTTACAATATTCATTGATTTTTGCCATTGAAAAACATGTTTTTCATATACCAGAAATGTTTGAAGCTACTGACTGAATGAAAGGAGCTGGCATCTCACTCTCTTTGAATCTTCTTTATCATGCTAGGATTAACAGGAAAAAGCTAAAAATTTCAGAATTGCACCGTGCAATGTGGAGATATTACTGTTTGTGCATTTACAATATTCATTGATTTTTGCCATTGAAAAACGTCCAGAAATGTTTGAAGCTACTGACTGAATGAAAGGAGCTGGCATCTCACTCTCTTTGAATCTTCTTTATCATGCTAGGATTAACAGGAAAAAGCTAAAAATTTCAGAATTGCACCGTGCAATGTGGAGATATTACTGTTTGTGCATTTACAATATTCATTGATTTTTGCCATTGAAAAACATGTTTTTCATATACCAGAAATGTTTGAAGCTACTGACTGAATGAAAGGAGCTGGCATCTCACTCTCTTTGAATCTTCTTTATCATGCTAGGATTAGCAGGAAAAAGCAAAAAATTTCAGAATTGCACCTTGCAAAGTGGAGATATTACTGTTTGTGCATTTACAATATTCATTGATTTTTGCCATTGAAAAACATGTTTTTCATATACCAGAAATGTTTGAAGCTACTGACTGAATGAAAGGAGCTGGCATCTCACTCTCTTTGAATCTTCTTTATCATGCTAGGATTAGCAGGAAAAAGCTAAAAATTTCAGAATTGCACCTTGCAATGTGGAGATATTACTGTTTGTGCATTTACAATATTCATTGATTTTTACCATTGAAAAACATGTTTTTCATATACCAGAAATGTTTGAAGCTACTGACTGAATGAAAGGAGCTGGCATCTCACTCTCTTTGAATCTTCTTTATCATGCTAGGATTAACAGGAAAAAGCTAAAAATTTCAGAATTGCACCGTGCAATGTGGAGATATTACTGTTTGTGCATTTACAATATTCATTGATTTTTGCCATTGAAAAACATGTTTTTCATATACCAGAAATGTTTGAAGCTACTGACTGAATGAAAGGAGCTGGCATCTCACTCTCTTTGAATCTTCTTTATCATGCTAGGATTAGCAGGAAAAAGCAAAAAATTTCAGAATTGCACCTTGCAATGTGGAGATATTACTGTTTGTGCATTTACAATATTCATTGATTTTTGCCATTGAAAAACATGTTTTTCATATACCAGAAATGTTTGAAGCTACTGACTGAATGAAAGGAGCTGGCATCTCACTCTCTTTGAATCTTCTTTATCATGCTAGGATTAACAGGAAAAAGCTAAAAATTTCAGAATTGCACCGTGCAATGTGGAGATATTACTGTTTGTGCATTTACAATATTCATTGATTTTTGCCATTGAAAAACATGTTTTTCATATACCAGAAATGTTTGAAGCTACTGACTGAATGAAAGGAGCTGGCATCTCACTTTCTTTGAATCTTCTTTATCATGCTAGGATTAGCAGGAAAAAGCTAAAAATTTCAGAATTGCACCGTGCAATGTGGAGATATTACTGTTTGTGCATTTACAATATTCATTGATTTTTGCCATTGAAAAACATGTTTTTCATATACCAGAAATGTTTGAAGCTACTGACTGAATGAAAGGAGCTGGCATCTCACTCTCTTTGAATCTTCTTTATCATGCTAGGATTAGCAGGAAAAAGCAAAAAATTTCAGAATTGCACCTTGCAATGTGGAGATATTACTGTTTGTGCATTTACAATATTCATTGATTTTTGCCATTGAAAAACATGTTTTTCATATACCAGAAATGTTTGAAGCTACTGACTGAATGAAAGGAGCTGGCATCTCACTCTCTTTGAATCTTCTTTATCATGCTAGGATTAACAGGAAAAAGCAAAAAATTTCAGAATTGCACCTTGCAATGTGGAGATATTACTGTTTGTGCATTTACAATATTCATTGATTTTTGCCACTGAAAAACATGTTTTTCATATACCAGAAATGTTTGAAGCTACTGACTGAATGAAAGGAGCTGGCATCTCACTCTCTTTGAATCTTCTTTATCATGCTAGGATTAACAGGAAAAAGCTAAAAATTTCAGAATTGCACCGTGCAATGTGGAGATATTACTGTTTGTGCATTTACAATATTCATTGATTTTTGCCATTGAAAAACATGTTTTTCATATACCAGAAATGTTTGAAGCTACTGACTGAATGAAAGGAGCTGGCATCTCACTCTCTTTGAATCTTCTTTATCATGCTAGGATTAACAGGAAAAAGCTAAAAATTTCAGAATTGCACCGTGCAATGTGGAGATATTATTGTTTGTGCATTTACAATATTCATTGATTTTTGCCATTGAAAAACATGTTTTTCATATACCAGAAATGTTTGAAGCTACTGACTGAATGAAAGGAGCTGGCATCTCACTCTCTTTGAATCTTCTTTATCATGCTAGGATTAGCAGGAAAAAGCAAAAAATTTCAGAATTGCACCTTGCAATGTGGAGATATTACTGTTTGTGCATTTACAATATTCATTGATTTTTGCCATTGAAAAACATGTTTTTCATATACCAGAAATGTTTGAAGCTACTGACTGAATGAAAGGAGCTGGCATCTCACTCTCTTTGAATCTTCTTTATCATGCTAGGATTAACAGGAAAAAGCTAAAAATTTCAGAATTGCACCGTGCAATGTGGAGATATTACTGTTTGTGCATTTACAATATTCATTGATTTTTGCCATTGAAAAACGTCCAGAAATGTTTGAAGCTACTGACTGAATGAAAGGAGCTGGCATCTCACTCTCTTTGAATCTTCTTTATCATGCTAGGATTAACAGGAAAAAGCTAAAAATTTCAGAATTGCACCGTGCAATGTGGAGATATTACTGTTTGTGCATTTACAATATTCATTGATTTTTGCCATTGAAAAACATGTTTTTCATATACCAGAAATGTTTGAAGCTACTGACTGAATGAAAGGAGCTGGCATCTCACTCTCTTTGAATCTTCTTTATCATGCTAGGATTAGCAGGAAAAAGCAAAAAATTTCAGAATTGCACCTTGCAATGTGGAGATATTACTGTTTGTGCATTTACAATATTCATTGATTTTTGCCATTGAAAAACATGTTTTTCATATACCAGAAATGTTTGAAGCTACTGACTGAATGAAAGGAGCTGGCATCTCACTCTCTTTGAATCTTCTTTATCATGCTAGGATTAGCAGGAAAAAGCTAAAAATTTCAGAATTGCACCTTGCAATGTGGAGATATTACTGTTTGTGCATTTACAATATTCATTGATTTTTACCATTGAAAAACATGTTTTTCATATACCAGAAATGTTTGAAGCTACTGACTGAATGAAAGGAGCTGGCATCTCACTCTCTTTGAATCTTCTTTATCATGCTAGGATTAACAGGAAAAAGCTAAAAATTTCAGAATTGCACCGTGCAATGTGGAGATATTACTGTTTGTGCATTTACAATATTCATTGATTTTTGCCATTGAAAAACATGTTTTTCATATACCAGAAATGTTTGAAGCTACTGACTGAATGAAAGGAGCTGGCATCTCACTCTCTTTGAATCTTCTTTATCATGCTAGGATTAGCAGGAAAAAGCAAAAAATTTCAGAATTGCACCTTGCAATGTGGAGATATTACTGTTTGTGCATTTACAATATTCATTGATTTTTGCCATTGAAAAACATGTTTTTCATATACCAGAAATGTTTGAAGCTACTGACTGAATGAAAGGAGCTGGCATCTCACTCTCTTTGAATCTTCTTTATCATGCTAGGATTAACAGGAAAAAGC
Source organism: Phyllobates terribilis (assembly GCF_046119375.1). Lineage (NCBI taxonomy): Eukaryota > Metazoa > Chordata > Amphibia > Anura > Dendrobatidae > Phyllobates > Phyllobates terribilis. The sequence goes on from NW_027368246.1 coordinate 23,709, forward strand.
TAAAAATTTCAGAATTGCACCGTGCAATGTGGAGATATTACTGTTTGTGCATTTACAATATTCATTGATTTTTGCCATTGAAAAACATGTTTTTCATATACCAGAAATGTTTGAAGCTACTGACTGAATGAAAGGAGCTGGCATCTCACTTTCTTTGAATCTTCTTTATCATGCTAGGATTAGCAGGAAAAAGCTAAAAATTTCAGAATTGCACCGTGCAATGTGGAGATATTACTGTTTGTGCATTTACAATATTCATTGATTTTTGCCATTGAAAAACATGTTTTTCATATACCAGAAATGTTTGAAGCTACTGACTGAATGAAAGGAGCTGGCATCTCACTCTCTTTGAATCTTCTTTATCATGCTAGGATTAGCAGGAAAAAGCAAAAAATTTCAGAATTGCACCTTGCAATGTGGAGATATTACTGTTTGTGCATTTACAATATTCATTGATTTTTGCCATTGAAAAACATGTTTTTCATATACCAGAAATGTTTGAAGCTACTGACTGAATGAAAGGAGCTGGCATCTCACTCTCTTTGAATCTTCTTTATCATGCTAGGATTAACAGGAAAAAGCAAAAAATTTCAGAATTGCACCTTGCAATGTGGAGATATTACTGTTTGTGCATTTACAATATTCATTGATTTTTGCCACTGAAAAACATGTTTTTCATATACCAGAAATGTTTGAAGCTACTGACTGAATGAAAGGAGCTGGCATCTCACTCTCTTTGAATCTTCTTTATCATGCTAGGATTAACAGGAAAAAGCTAAAAATTTCAGAATTGCACCGTGCAATGTGGAGATATTACTGTTTGTGCATTTACAATATTCATTGATTTTTGCCATTGAAAAACATGTTTTTCATATACCAGAAATGTTTGAAGCTACTGACTGAATGAAAGGAGCTGGCATCTCACTCTCTTTGAATCTTCTTTATCATGCTAGGATTAACAGGAAAAAGCTAAAAATTTCAGAATTGCACCGTGCAATGTGGAGATATTATTGTTTGTGCATTTACAATATTCATTGATTTTTGCCATTGAAAAACATGTTTTTCATATACCAGAAATGTTTGAAGCTACTGACTGAATGAAAGGAGCTGGCATCTCACTCTCTTTGAATCTTCTTTATCATGCTAGGATTAGCAGGAAAAAGCAAAAAATTTCAGAATTGCACCTTGCAATGTGGAGATATTACTGTTTGTGCATTTACAATATTCATTGATTTTTGCCATTGAAAAACATGTTTTTCATATACCAGAAATGTTTGAAGCTACTGACTGAATGAAAGGAGCTGGCATCTCACTCTCTTTGAATCTTCTTTATCATGCTAGGATTAACAGGAAAAAGCTAAAAATTTCAGAATTGCACCGTGCAATGTGGAGATATTACTGTTTGTGCATTTACAATATTCATTGATTTTTGCCATTGAAAAACGTCCAGAAATGTTTGAAGCTACTGACTGAATGAAAGGAGCTGGCATCTCACTCTCTTTGAATCTTCTTTATCATGCTAGGATTAACAGGAAAAAGCTAAAAATTTCAGAATTGCACCGTGCAATGTGGAGATATTACTGTTTGTGCATTTACAATATTCATTGATTTTTGCCATTGAAAAACATGTTTTTCATATACCAGAAATGTTTGAAGCTACTGACTGAATGAAAGGAGCTGGCATCTCACTCTCTTTGAATCTTCTTTATCATGCTAGGATTAACAGGAAAAAGCAAAAAATTTCAGAATTGCACCGTGCAATGTGGAGATATTACTGTTTGTGCATTTACAATATTCATTGATTTTTGCCATTGAAAAACATGTTTTTCATATACCAGAAATGTTTGAAGCTACTGACTGAATGAAAGGAGCTGGCATCTCACTCTCTTTGAATCTTCTTTATCATGCTAGGATTAACAGGAAAAAGCTAAAAATTTCAGAATTGCACCGTGCAATGTGGAGATATTACTGTTTGTGCATTTACAATATTCATTGATTTTTGCCATTGAAAAACATGTTTTTCATATACCAGAAATGTTTGAAGCTACTGACTGAATGAAAGGAGCTGGCATCTCACTCTCTTTGAATCTTCTTTATCATGCTAGGATTAACAGGAAAAAGCAAAAAATTTCAGAATTGCACCGTGCAATGTGGAGATATTACTGTTTGTGCATTTACAATATTCATTGATTTTTGCCATTGAAAAACGTTTTTCATATACCAGAAATGTTTGAAGCTACTGACTGAATGAAAGGAGCTGGCATCTCACTCTCTTTGAATCTTCTTTATCATGCTAGGATTAGCAGGAAAAAGCTAAAAATTTCAGAATTGCACCGTGCAATGTGGAGATATTACTGTTTGTGCATTTACAATATTCTTTGATTTTTGCCATTGAAAAACATGTTTTTCATATACCAGAAATGTTTGAAGCTACTGACTGAATGAAAGGAGCTGGCATCTCACTCTCTTTGAATCTTCTTTATCATGCTAGGATTAGCAGGAAAAAGCAAAAAATTTCAGAATTGCACCGTGCAATGTGGAGATATTACTGTTTGTGCATTTACAATATTCATTGATTTTTGCCATTGAAAAACGTCCAGAAATGTTTGAAGCTACTGACTGAATGAAAGGAGCTGGCATCTCACTCTCTTTGAATCTTCTTTATCATGCTAGGATTAACAGGAAAAAGCTAAAAATTTCAGAATTGCACCTTGCAATGTGGAGATATTACTGTTTGTGCATTTACAATATTCATTGATTTTTGCCATTGAAAAACGTCCAGAAATGTTTGAAGCTACTGACTGAATGAAAGGAGCTGGCATCTCACTCTCTTTGAATCTTCTTTATCATGCTAGGATTAACAGGAAAAAGCTAAAAATTTCAGAATTGCACCGTGCAATGTGGAGATATTACTGTTTGTGCATTTACAATATTCATTGATTTTTGCCATTGAAAAACATGTTTTTCATATACCAGAAATGTTTGAAGCTACTGACTGAATGAAAGGAGCTGGCATCTCACTCTCTTTGAATCTTCTTTATCATGCTAGGATTAACAGGAAAAAGCTAAAAATTTCAGAATTGCACCTTGCAATGTGGAGATATTACTGTTTGTGCATTTACAATATTCATTGATTTTTGCCATTGAAAAACGTCCAGAAATGTTTGAAGCTACTGACTGAATGAAAGGAGCTGGCATCTCACTCTCTTTGAATCTTCTTTATCATGCTAGGATTAACAGGAAAAAGCTAAAAATTTCAGAATTGCACCTTGCAATGTGGAGATATTACTGTTTGTGCATTTACAATATTCATTGATTTTTGCCATTGAAAAACATGTTTTTCATATACCAGAAATGTTTGAAGCTACTGACTGAATGAAAGGAGCTGGCATCTCACTCTCTTTGAATCTTCTTTATCATGCTAGGATTAACAGGAAAAAGCTAAAAATTTCAGAATTGCACCTTGCAATGTGGAGATATTACTGTTTGTGCATTTACAATATTCATTGATTTTTGCCATTGAAAAACATGTTTTTCATATACCAGAAATGTTTGAAGCTACTGACTGAATGAAAGGAGCTGGCATCTCACTCTCTTTGAATCTTCTTTATCATGCTAGGATTAACAGGAAAAAGCTAAAAATTTCAGAATTGCACCGTGCAATGTGGAGATATTACTGTTTGTGCATTTACAATATTCATTGATTTTTGCCATTGAAAAACATGTTTTTCATATACCAGAAATGTTTGAAGCTACTGACTGAATGAAAGGAGCTGGCATCTCACTCTCTTTGAATCTTCTTTATCATGCTAGGATTAGCAGGAAAAAGCAAAAAATTTCAGAATTGCACCTTGCAATGTGGAGATATTACTGTTTGTGCATTTACAATATTCATTGATTTTTGCCATTGAAAAACATGTTTTTCATATACCAGAAATGTTTGAAGCTACTGACTGAATGAAAGGAGCTGGCATCTCACTCTCTTTGAATCTTCTTTATCATGCTAGGATTAACAGGAAAAAGCAAAAAATTTCAGAATTGCACCTTGCAATGTGGAGATATTACTGTTTGTGCATTTACAATATTCATTGATTTTTGCCATTGAAAAACATGTTTTTCATATACCAGAAATGTTTGAAGCTACTGACTGAATGAAAGGAGCTGGCATCTCACTCTCTTTGAATCTTCTTTATCATGCTAGGATTAACAGGAAAAAGCTAAAAATTTCAGAATTGCACCGTGCAATGTGGAGATATTACTGTTTGTGCATTTACAATATTCATTGATTTTTGCCATTGAAAAACATGTTTTTCATATACCAGAAATGTTTGAAGCTACTGACTGAATGAAAGGAGCTGGCATCTCACTCTCTTTGAATCTTCTTTATCATGCTAGGATTAGCAGGAAAAAGCAAAAAATTTCAGAATTGCACCGTGCAATGTGGAGATATTACTGTTTGTGCATTTACAATATTCATTGATTTTTGCCATTGAAAAACATGTTTTTCATATACCAGAAATGTTTGAAGCTACTGACTGAATGAAAGGAGCTGGCATCTCACTCTCTTTGAATCTTCTTTATCATGCTAGGATTAGCAGGAAAAAGCAAAAAATTTCAGAATTGCACCGTGCAATGTGGAGATATTACTGTTTGTGCATTTACAATATTCATTGATTTTTGCCATTGAAAAACGTCCAGAAATGTTTGAAGCTACTGACTGAATGAAAGGAGCTGGCATCTCACTCTCTTTGAATCTTCTTTATCATGCTAGGATTAACAGGAAAAAGCTAAAAATTTCAGAATTGCACCTTGCAATGTGGAGATATTACTGTCTGTGCATTTACAATATTCATTGATTTTTGCCATTGAAAAACGTCCAGAAATGTTTGAAGCTACTGACTGAATGAAAGGAGCTGGCATCTCACTCTCTTTGAATCTTCTTTATCATGCTAGGATTAACAGGAAAAAGCAAAAAATTTCAGAATTGCACCGTGCAATGTGGAGATATTACTGTTTGTGCATTTACAATATTCATTGATTTTTGCCATTGAAAAACATGTTTTTCATATACCAGAAATGTTTGAAGCTACTGACTGAATGAAAGGAGCTGGCATCTCACTCTCTTTGAATCTTCTTCATCATGCTAGGATTAACAGGAAAAAGCAAAAAATTTCAGAATTGCACCTTGCAATGTGGAGATATTACTGTTTGTGCATTTACAATATTCATTGATTTTTGCCATTGAAAAACGTCCAGAAATGTTTGAAGCTACTGACTGAATGAAAGGAGCTGGCATCTCACTCTCTTTGAATCTTCTTTATCATGCTAGGATTAACAGGAAAAAGCTAAAAATTTCAGAATTGCACCTTGCAATGTGGAGATATTACTGTTTGTGCATTTACAATATTCATTGATTTTTGCCATTGAAAAACATGTTTTTCATATACCAGAAATGTTTGAAGCTACTGACTGAATGAAAGGAGCTGGCATCTCACTCTCTTTGAATCTTCTTTATCATGCTAGGATTAACAGGAAAAAGCTAAAAATTTCAGAATTGCACCGTGCAATGTGGAGATATTACTGTTTGTGCATTTACAATATTCATTGATTTTTGCCATTGAAAAACATGTTTTTCATATACCAGAAATGTTTGAAGCTACTGACTGAATGAAAGGAGCTGGCATCTCACTCTCTTTGAATCTTCTTTATCATGCTAGGATTAGCAGGAAAAAGCAAAAAATTTCAGAATTGCACCTTGCAATGTGGAGATATTACTGTTTGTGCATTTACAATATTCATTGATTTTTGCCATTGAAAAACATGTTTTTCATATACCAGAAATGTTTGAAGCTACTGACTGAATGAAAGGAGCTGGCATCTCACTCTCTTTGAATCTTCTTTATCATGCTAGGATTAACAGGAAAAAGCAAAAAATTTCAGAATTGCACCTTGCAATGTGGAGATATTACTGTTTGTGCATTTACAATATTCATTGATTTTTGCCATTGAAAAACATGTTTTTCATATACCAGAAATGTTTGAAGCTACTGACTGAATGAAAGGAGCTGGCATCTCACTCTCTTTGAATCTTCTTTATCATGCTAGGATTAACAGGAAAAAGCTAAAAATTTCAGAATTGCACCGTGCAATGTGGAGATATTACTGTTTGTGCATTTACAATATTCATTGATTTTTGCCATTGAAAAACATGTTTTTCATATACCAGAAATGTTTGAAGCTACTGACTGAATGAAAGGAGCTGGCATCTCACTCTCTTTGAATCTTCTTTATCATGCTAGGATTAACAGGAAAAAGCTAAAAATTTCAGAATTGCACCGTGCAATGTGGAGATATTACTGTTTGTGCATTTACAATATTCATTGATTTTTGCCATTGAAAAACATGTTTTTCATATACCAGAAATGTTTGAAGCTACTGACTGAATGAAAGGAGCTGGCATCTCACTCTCTTTGAATCTTCTTTATCATGCTAGGATTAGCAGGAAAAAGCAAAAAATTTCAGAATTGCACCTTGCAATGTGGAGATATTACTGTTTGTGCATTTACAATATTCATTGATTTTTGCCATTGAAAAACATGTTTTTCATATACCAGAAATGTTTGAAGCTACTGACTGAATGAAAGGAGCTGGCATCTCACTCTCTTTGAATCTTCTTTATCATGCTAGGATTAACAGGAAAAAGCTAAAAATTTCAGAATTGCACCGTGCAATGTGGAGATATTACTGTTTGTGCATTTACAATATTCATTGATTTTTGCCATTGAAAAACGTCCAGAAATGTTTGAAGCTACTGACTGAATGAAAGGAGCTGGCATCTCACTCTCTTTGAATCTTCTTTATCATGCTAGGATTAACAGGAAAAAGCTAAAAATTTCAGAATTGCACCGTGCAATGTGGAGATATTACTGTTTGTGCATTTACAATATTCATTGATTTTTGCCATTGAAAAACATGTTTTTCATATACCAGAAATGTTTGAAGCTACTGACTGAATGAAAGGAGCTGGCATCTCACTCTCTTTGAATCTTCTTTATCATGCTAGGATTAACAGGAAAAAGCAAAAAATTTCAGAATTGCACCGTGCAATGTGGAGATATTACTGTTTGTGCATTTACAATATTCATTGATTTTTGCCATTGAAAAACATGTTTTTCATATACCAGAAATGTTTGAAGCTACTGACTGAATGAAAGGAGCTGGCATCTCACTCTCTTTGAATCTTCTTTATCATGCTAGGATTAACAGGAAAAAGCTAAAAATTTCAGAATTGCACCGTGCAATGTGGAGATATTACTGTTTGTGCATTTACAATATTCATTGATTTTTGCCATTGAAAAACATGTTTTTCATATACCAGAAATGTTTGAAGCTACTGACTGAATGAAAGGAGCTGGCATCTCACTCTCTTTGAATCTTCTTTATCATGCTAGGATTAACAGGAAAAAGCAAAAAATTTCAGAATTGCACCGTGCAATGTGGAGATATTACTGTTTGTGCATTTACAATATTCATTGATTTTTGCCATTGAAAAACATGTTTTTCATATACCAGAAATGTTTGAAGCTACTGACTGAATGAAAGGAGCTGGCATCTCACTCTCTTTGAATCTTCTTTATCATGCTAGGATTAGCAGGAAAAAGCTAAAAATTTCAGAATTGCACCGTGCAATGTGGAGATATTACTGTTTGTGCATTTACAATATTCATTGATTTTTGCCATTGAAAAACATGTTTTTCATATACCAGAAATGTTTGAAGCTACTGACTGAATGAAAGGAGCTGGCATCTCACTCTCTTTGAATCTTCTTTATCATGCTAGGATTAGCAGGAAAAAGCAAAAAATTTCAGAATTGCACCTTGCAATGTGGAGATATTACTGTTTGTGCATTTACAATATTCATTGATTTTTGCCATTGAAAAACGTCCAGAAATGTTTGAAGCTACTGACTGAATGAAAGGAGCTGGCATCTCACTCTCTTTGAATCTTCTTTATCATGCTAGGATTAACAGGAAAAAGCTAAAAATTTCAGAATTGCACCGTGCAATGTGGAGATATTACTGTTTGTGCATTTACAATATTCATTGATTTTTGCCATTGAAAAACATGTTTTTCATATACCAGAAATGTTTGAAGCTACTGACTGAATGAAAGGAGCTGGCATCTCACTCTCTTTGAATCTTCTTTATCATGCTAGGATTAACAGGAAAAAGCTAAAAATTTCAGAATTGCACCTTGCAATGTGGAGATATTACTGTTTGTGCATTTACAATATTCATTGATTTTTGCCATTGAAAAACGTCCAGAAATGTTTGAAGCTACTGACTGAATGAAAGGAGCTGGCATCTCACTCTCTTTGAATCTTCTTTATCATGCTAGGATTAACAGGAAAAAGCTAAAAATTTCAGAATTGCACCTTGCAATGTGGAGATATTACTGTTTGTGCATTTACAATATTCATTGATTTTTGCCATTGAAAAACATGTTTTTCATATACCAGAAATGTTTGAAGCTACTGACTGAATGAAAGGAGCTGGCATCTCACTCTCTTTGAATCTTCTTTATCATGCTAGGATTAACAGGAAAAAGCTAAAAATTTCAGAATTGCACCTTGCAATGTGGAGATATTACTGTTTGTGCATTTACAATATTCATTGATTTTTGCCATTGAAAAACATGTTTTTCATATACCAGAAATGTTTGAAGCTACTGACTGAATGAAAGGAGCTGGCATCTCACTCTCTTTGAATCTTCTTTATCATGCTAGGATTAACAGGAAAAAGCTAAAAATTTCAGAATTGCACCTTGCAATGTGGAGATATTACTGTTTGTGCATTTACAATATTCATTGATTTTTGCCATTGAAAAACATGTTTTTCATATACCAGAAATGTTTGAAGCTACTGACTGAATGAAAGGAGCTGGCATCTCACTCTCTTTGAATCTTCTTTATCATGCTAGGATTAACAGGAAAAAGCTAAAAATTTCAGAATTGCACCTTGCAATGTGGAGATATTACTGTTTGTGCATTTACAATATTCATTGATTTTTGCCATTGAAAAACATGTTTTTCATATACCAGAAATGTTTGAAGCTACTGACTGAATGAAAGGAGCTGGCATCTCACTCTCTTTGAATCTTCTTTATCATGCTAGGATTAACAGGAAAAAGCTAAAAATTTCAGAATTGCACCGTGCAATGTGGAGATATTACTGTTTGTGCATTTACAATATTCATTGATTTTTGCCATTGAAAAACATGTTTTTCATATACCAGAAATGTTTGAAGCTACTGACTGAATGAAAGGAGCTGGCATCTCACTCTCTTTGAATCTTCTTTATCATGCTAGGATTAGCAGGAAAAAGCAAAAAATTTCAGAATTGCACCTTGCAATGTGGAGATATTACTGTTTGTGCATTTACAATATTCATTGATTTTTGCCATTGAAAAACATGTTTTTCATATACCAGAAATGTTTGAAGCTACTGACTGAATGAAAGGAGCTGGCATCTCACTCTCTTTGAATCTTCTTTATCATGCTAGGATTAACAGGAAAAAGCTAAAAATTTCAGAATTGCACCGTGCAATGTGGAGATATTACTGTTTGTGCATTTACAATATTCATTGATTTTTGCCATTGAAAAACATGTTTTTCATATACCAGAAATGTTTGAAGCTACTGACTGAATGAAAGGAGCTGGCATCTCACTCTCTTTGAATCTTCTTTATCATGCTAGGATTAGCAGGAAAAAGCAAAAAATTTCAGAATTGCACCTTGCAATGTGGAGATATTACTGTTTGTGCATTTACAATATTCATTGATTTTTGCCATTGAAAAACATGTTTTTCATATACCAGAAATGTTTGAAGCTACTGACTGAATGAAAGGAGCTGGCATCTCACTCTCTTTGAATCTTCTTTATCATGCTAGGATTAACAGGAAAAAGCAAAAAATTTCAGAATTGCACCGTGCAATGTGGAGATATTACTGTTTGTGCATTTACAATATTCATTGATTTTTGCCATTGAAAAACGTCCAGAAATGTTTGAAGCTACTGACTGAATGAAAGGAGCTGGCATCTCACTCTCTTTGAATCTTCTTTATCATGCTAGGATTAACAGGAAAAAGCAAAAAATTTCAGAATTGCACCGTGCAATGTGGAGATATTACTGTTTGTGCATTTACAATATTCATTGATTTTTGCCATTGAAAAACATGTTTTTCATATACCAGAAATGTTTGAAGCTACTGACTGAATGAAAGGAGCTGGCATCTCACTCTCTTTGAATCTTCTTTATCATGCTAGGATTAGCAGGAAAAAGCAAAAAATTTCAGAATTGCACCGTGCAATGTGGAGATATTACTGTTTGTGCATTTACAATATTCATTGATTTTTGCCATTGAAAAACATGTTTTTCATATACCAGAAATGTTTGAAGCTACTGACTGAATGAAAGGAGCTGGCATCTCACTCTCTTTGAATCTTCTTTATCATGCTAGGATTAGCAGGAAAAAGCAAAAAATTTCAGAATTGCACCGTGCAATGTGGAGATATTACTGTTTGTGCATTTACAATATTCATTGATTTTTGCCATTGAAAAACGTCCAGAAATGTTTGAAGCTACTGACTGAATGAAAGGAGCTGGCATCTCACTCTCTTTGAATCTTCTTTATCATGCTAGGATTAACAGGAAAAAGCTAAAAATTTCAGAATTGCACCTTGCAATGTGGAGATATTACTGTTTGTGCATTTACAATATTCATTGATTTTTGCCATTGAAAAACGTCCAGAAATGTTTGAAGCTACTGACTGAATGAAAGGAGCTGGCATCTCACTCTCTTTGAATCTTCTTTATCATGCTAGGATTAACAGGAAAAAGCAAAAAATTTCAGAATTGCACCGTGCAATGTGGAGATATTACTGTTTGTGCATTTACAATATTCATTGATTTTTGCCATTGAAAAACATGTTTTTCATATACCAGAAATGTTTGAAGCTACTGACTGAATGAAAGGAGCTGGCATCTCACTCTCTTTGAATCTTCTTTATCATGCTAGGATTAACAGGAAAAAGCAAAAAATTTCAGAATTGCACCTTGCAATGTGGAGATATTACTGTTTGTGCATTTACAATATTCATTGATTTTTGCCATTGAAAAACGTCCAGAAATGTTTGAAGCTACTGACTGAATGAAAGGAGCTGGCATCTCACTCTCTTTGAATCTTCTTTATCATGCTAGGATTAACAGGAAAAAGCTAAAAATTTCAGAATTGCACCTTGCAATGTGGAGATATTACTGTTTGTGCATTTACAATATTCATTGATTTTTGCCATTGAAAAACATGTTTTTCATATACCAGAAATGTTTGAAGCTACTGACTGAATGAAAGGAGCTGGCATCTCACTCTCTTTGAATCTTCTTTATCATGCTAGAATTAGCAGGAAAAAGCAAAAAATTTCAGAATTGCACCTTGCAATGTGGAGATATTACTGTTTGTGCATTTACAATATTCATTGATTTTTGCCATTGAAAAACGTCCAGAAATGTTTGAAGCTACTGACTGAATGAAAGGAGCTGGCATCTCACTCTCTTTGAATCTTCTTTATCATGCTAGGATTAGCAGGAAAAAGCAAAAAATTTCAGAATTGCACCGTGCAATGTGGAGATATTACTGTTTGTGCATTTACAATATTCATTGATTTTTGCCATTGAAAAACATGTTTTTCATATACCAGAAATGTTTGAAGCTACTGACTGAATGAAAGGAGCTGGCATCTCACTCTCTTTGAATCTTCTTTATCATGCTAGGATTAACAGGAAAAAGCTAAAAATTTCAGAATTGCACCGTGCAATGTGGAGATATTACTGTTTGTGCATTTACAATATTCATTGATTTTTGCCATTGAAAAACATGTTTTTCATATACCAGAAATGTTTGAAGCTACTGACTGAATGAAAGGAGCTGGCATCTCACTCTCTTTGAATCTTCTTTATCATGCTAGGATTAGCAGGAAAAAGCAAAAAATTTCAGAATTGCACCTTGCAATGTGGAGATATTACTGTTTGTGCATTTACAATATTCATTGATTTTTGCCATTGAAAAACATGTTTTTCATATACCAGAAATGTTTGAAGCTACTGACTGAATGAAAGGAGCTGGCATCTCACTCTCTTTGAATCTTCTTTATCATGCTAGGATTAACAGGAAAAAGCAAAAAATTTCAGAATTGCACCGTGCAATGTGGAGATATTACTGTTTGTGCATTTACAATATTCATTGATTTTTGCCATTGAAAAACGTCCAGAAATGTTTGAAGCTACTGACTGAATGAAAGGAGCTGGCATCTCACTCTCTTTGAATCTTCTTTATCATGCTAGGATTAACAGGAAAAAGCAAAAAATTTCAGAATTGCACCGTGCAATGTGGAGATATTACTGTTTGTGCATTTACAATATTCATTGATTTTTGCCATTGAAAAACATGTTTTTCATATACCAGAAATGTTTGAAGCTACTGACTGAATGAAAGGAGCTGGCATCTCACTCTCTTTGAATCTTCTTTATCATGCTAGGATTAGCAGGAAAAAGCAAAAAATTTCAGAATTGCACCGTGCAATGTGGAGATATTACTGTTTGTGCATTTACAATATTCATTGATTTTTGCCATTGAAAAACATGTTTTTCATATACCAGAAATGTTTGAAGCTACTGACTGAATGAAAGGAGCTGGCATCTCACTCTCTTTGAATCTTCTTTATCATGCTAGGATTAGCAGGAAAAAGCAAAAAATTTCAGAATTGCACCTTGCAATGTGGAGATATTACTGTTTGTGCATTTACAATATTCATTGATTTTTGCCATTGAAAAACATGTTTTTCATATACCAGAAATGTTTGAAGCTACTGACTGAATGAAAGGAGCTGGCATCTCACTCTCTTTGAATCTTCTTTATCATGCTAGGATTAACAGGAAAAAGCAAAAAATTTCAGAATTGCACCGTGCAATGTGGAGATATTACTGTTTGTGCATTTACAATATTCATTGATTTTTGCCATTGAAAAACGTCCAGAAATGTTTGAAGCTACTGACTGAATGAAAGGAGCTGGCATCTCACTCTCTTTGAATCTTCTTTATCATGCTAGGATTAACAGGAAAAAGCAAAAAATTTCAGAATTGCACCGTGCAATGTGGAGATATTACTGTTTGTGCATTTACAATATTCATTGATTTTTGCCATTGAAAAACATGTTTTTCATATACCAGAAATGTTTGAAGCTACTGACTGAATGAAAGGAGCTGGCATCTCACTCTCTTTGAATCTTCTTTATCATGCTAGGATTAGCAGGAAAAAGCAAAAAATTTCAGAATTGCTCCGTGCAATGTGGAGATATTACCGTTTGTGCATTTACAATATTCATTGATTTTTGCCATTGAAAAACATGTTTTTCATATACCAGAAATGTTTGAAGCTACTGACTGAATGAAAGGAGCTGGCATCTCACTCTCTTTGAATCTTCTTTATCATGCTAGGATTAGCAGGAAAAAGCAAAAAATTTCAGAATTGCACCGTGCAATGTGGAGATATTACTGTTTGTGCATTTACAATATTCATTGATTTTTGCCATTGAAAAACGTCCAGAAATGTTTGAAGCTACTGACTGAATGAAAGGAGCTGGCATCTCACTCTCTTTGAATCTTCTTTATCATGCTAGGATTAACAGGAAAAAGCTAAAAATTTCAGAATTGCACCTTGCAATGTGGAGATATTACTGTTTGTGCATTTACAATATTCATTGATTTTTGCCATTGAAAAACGTCCAGAAATGTTTGAAGCTACTGACTGAATGAAAGGAGCTGGCATCTCACTCTCTTTGAATCTTCTTTATCATGCTAGGATTAACAGGAAAAAGCAAAAAATTTCAGAATTGCACCGTGCAATGTGGAGATATTACTGTTTGTGCATTTACAATATTCATTGATTTTTGCCATTGAAAAACATGTTTTTCATATACCAGAAATGTTTGAAGCTACTGACTGAATGAAAGGAGCTGGCATCTCACTCTCTTTGAATCTTCTTTATCATGCTAGGATTAACAGGAAAAAGCAAAAAATTTCAGAATTGCACCTTGCAATGTGGAGATATTACTGTTTGTGCATTTACAATATTCATTGATTTTTGCCATTGAAAAACGTCCAGAAATGTTTGAAGCTACTGACTGAATGAAAGGAGCTGGCATCTCACTCTCTTTGAATCTTCTTTATCATGCTAGGATTAACAGGAAAAAGCTAAAAATTTCAGAATTGCACCTTGCAATGTGGAGATATTACTGTTTGTGCATTTACAATATTCATTGATTTTTGCCATTGAAAAACATGTTTTTCATATACCAGAAATGTTTGAAGCTACTGACTGAATGAAAGGAGCTGGCATCTCACTCTCTTTGAATCTTCTTTATCATGCTAGAATTAGCAGGAAAAAGCAAAAAATTTCAGAATTGCACCTTGCAATGTGGAGATATTACTGTTTGTGCATTTACAATATTCATTGATTTTTGCCATTGAAAAACGTCCAGAAATGTTTGAAGCTACTGACTGAATGAAAGGAGCTGGCATCTCACTCTCTTTGAATCTTCTTTATCATGCTAGGATTAGCAGGAAAAAGCAAAAAATTTCAGAATTGCACCGTGCAATGTGGAGATATTACTGTTTGTGCATTTACAATATTCATTGATTTTTGCCATTGAAAAACATGTTTTTCATATACCAGAAATGTTTGAAGCTACTGACTGAATGAAAGGAGCTGGCATCTCACTCTCTTTGAATCTTCTTTATCATGCTAGGATTAACAGGAAAAAGCTAAAAATTTCAGAATTGCACCGTGCAATGTGGAGATATTACTGTTTGTGCATTTACAATATTCATTGATTTTTGCCATTGAAAAACATGTTTTTCATATACCAGAAATGTTTGAAGCTACTGACTGAATGAAAGGAGCTGGCATCTCACTCTCTTTGAATCTTCTTTATCATGCTAGGATTAGCAGGAAAAAGCAAAAAATTTCAGAATTGCACCTTGCAATGTGGAGATATTACTGTTTGTGCATTTACAATATTCATTGATTTTTGCCATTGAAAAACATGTTTTTCATATACCAGAAATGTTTGAAGCTACTGACTGAATGAAAGGAGCTGGCATCTCACTCTCTTTGAATCTTCTTTATCATGCTAGGATTAACAGGAAAAAGCAAAAAATTTCAGAATTGCACCGTGCAATGTGGAGATATTACTGTTTGTGCATTTACAATATTCATTGATTTTTGCCATTGAAAAACGTCCAGAAATGTTTGAAGCTACTGACTGAATGAAAGGAGCTGGCATCTCACTCTCTTTGAATCTTCTTTATCATGCTAGGATTAACAGGAAAAAGCAAAAAATTTCAGAATTGCACCGTGCAATGTGGAGATATTACTGTTTGTGCATTTACAATATTCATTGATTTTTGCCATTGAAAAACATGTTTTTCATATACCAGAAATGTTTGAAGCTACTGACTGAATGAAAGGAGCTGGCATCTCACTCTCTTTGAATCTTCTTTATCATGCTAGGATTAGCAGGAAAAAGCAAAAAATTTCAGAATTGCACCGTGCAATGTGGAGATATTACTGTTTGTGCATTTACAATATTCATTGATTTTTGCCATTGAAAAACATGTTTTTCATATACCAGAAATGTTTGAAGCTACTGACTGAATGATAGGAGCTGGCATCTCACTCTCTTTGAATCTTCTTTATCATGCTAGGATTAGCAGGAAAAAGCAAAAAATTTCAGAATTGCACCGTGCAATGTGGAGATATTACTGTTTGTGCATTTACAATATTCATTGATTTTTGCCATTGAAAAACGTCCAGAAATGTTTGAAGCTACTGACTGAATGAAAGGAGCTGGCATCTCACTCTCTTTGAATCTTCTTTATCATGCTAGGATTAACAGGAAAAAGCTAAAAATTTCAGAATTGCACCTTGCAATGTGGAGATATTACTGTTTGTGCATTTACAATATTCATTGATTTTTGCCATTGAAAAACGTCCAGAAATGTTTGAAGCTACTGACTGAATGAAAGGAGCTGGCATCTCACTCTCTTTGAATCTTCTTTATCATGCTAGGATTAACAGGAAAAAGCAAAAAATTTCAGAATTGCACCGTGCAATGTGGAGATATTACTGTTTGTGCATTTACAATATTCATTGATTTTTGCCATTGAAAAACATGTTTTTCATATACCAGAAATGTTTGAAGCTACTGACTGAATGAAAGGAGCTGGCATCTCACTCTCTTTGAATCTTCTTTATCATGCTAGGATTAGCAGGAAAAAGCAAAAAATTTCAGAATTGCACCTTGCAATGTGGAGATATTACTGTTTGTGCATTTACAATATTCATTGATTTTTGCCATTGAAAAACGTCCAGAAATGTTTGAAGCTACTGACTGAATGAAAGGAGCTGGCATCTCACTCTCTTTGAATCTTCTTTATCATGCTAGGATTAACAGGAAAAAGCTAAAAATTTCAGAATTGCACCTTGCAATGTGGAGATATTACTGTTTGTGCATTTACAATATTCATTGATTTTTGCCATTGAAAAACATGTTTTTCATATACCAGAAATGTTTGAAGCTACTGACTGAATGAAAGGAGCTGGCATCTCACTCTCTTTGAATCTTCTTTATCATGCTAGGATTAGCAGGAAAAAGCAAAAAATTTCAGAATTGCACCTTGCAATGTGGAGATATTACTGTTTGTGCATTTACAATATTCATTGATTTTTGCCATTGAAAAACGTCCAGAAATGTTTGAAGCTACTGACTGAATGAAAGGAGCTGGCATCTCACTCTCTTTGAATCTTCTTTATCATGCTAGGATTAACAGGAAAAAGCTAAAAATTTCAGAATTGCACCTTGCAATGTGGAGATATTACTGTTTGTGCATTTACAATATTCATTGATTTTTGCCATTGAAAAACATGTTTTTCATATACCAGAAATGTTTGAAGCTACTGACTGAATGAAAGGAGCTGGCATCTCACTCTCTTTGAATCTTCTTTATCATGCTAGGATTAACAGGAAAAAGCTAAAAATTTCAGAATTGCACCGTGCAATGTGGAGATATTACTGTTTGTGCATTTACAATATTCATTGATTTTTGCCATTGAAAAACATGTTTTTCATATACCAGAAATGTTTGAAGCTACTGACTGAATGAAAGGAGCTGGCATCTCACTCTCTTTGAATCTTCTTTATCATGCTAGGATTAGCAGGAAAAAGCAAAAAATTTCAGAATTGCACCTTGCAATGTGGAGATATTACTGTTTGTGCATTTACAATATTCATTGATTTTTGCCATTGAAAAACATGTTTTTCATATACCAGAAATGTTTGAAGCTACTGACTGAATGAAAGGAGCTGGCATCTCACTCTCTTTGAATCTTCTTTATCATGCTAGGATTAACAGGAAAAAGCTAAAAATTTCAGAATTGCACCGTGCAATGTGGAGATATTACTGTTTGTGCATTTACAATATTCATTGATTTTTGCCATTGAAAAACATGTTTTTCATATACCAGAAATGTTTGAAGCTACTGACTGAATGAAAGGAGCTGGCATCTCACTCTCTTTGAATCTTCTTTATCATGCTAGGATTAACAGGAAAAAGCTAAAAATTTCAGAATTGCACCTTGCAATGTGGAGATATTACTGTTTGTGCATTTACAATATTCATTGATTTTTGCCATTGAAAAACATGTTTTTCATATACCAGAAATGTTTGAAGCTACTGACTGAATGAAAGGAGCTGGCATCTCACTCTCTTTGAATCTTCTTTATCATGCTAGGATTAGCAGGAAAAAGCAAAAAATTTCAGAATTGCACCTTGCAATGTGGAGATATTACTGTTTGTGCATTTACAATATTCATTGATTTTTGCCATTGAAAAACATGTTTTTCATATACCAGAAATGTTTGAAGCTACTGACTGAATGAAAGGAGCTGGCATCTCACTCTCTTTGAATCTTCTTTATCATGCTAGGATTAGCAGGAAAAAGCAAAAAATTTCAGAATTGCACCTTGCAATGTGGAGATATTACTGTTTGTGCATTTACAATATTCATTGATTTTTGCCATTGAAAAACGTCCAGAAATGTTTGAAGCTACTGACTGAATGAAAGGAGCTGGCATCTCACTCTCTTTGAATCTTCTTTATCATGCTAGGATTAACAGGAAAAAGCTAAAAATTTCAGAATTGCACCTTGCAATGTGGAGATATTACTGTTTGTGCATTTACAATATTCATTGATTTTTGCCATTGAAAAACATGTTTTTCATATACCAGAAATGTTTGAAGCTACTGACTGAATGAAAGGAGCTGGCATCTCACTCTCTTTGAATCTTCTTTATCATGCTAGGATTAACAGGAAAAAGCTAAAAATTTCAGAATTGCACCGTGCAATGTGGAGATATTACTGTTTGTGCATTTACAATATTCATTGATTTTTGCCATTGAAAAACATGTTTTTCATATACCAGAAATGTTTGAAGCTACTGACTGAATGAAAGGAGCTGGCATCTCACTCTCTTTGAATCTTCTTTATCATGCTAGGATTAGCAGGAAAAAGCAAAAAATTTCAGAATTGCACCGTGCAATGTGGAGATATTACTGTTTGTGCATTTACAATATTCATTGATTTTTGCCATTGAAAAACGTCCAGAAATGTTTGAAGCTACTGACTGAATGAAAGGAGCTGGCATCTCACTCTCTTTGAATCTTCTTTATCATGCTAGGATTAACAGGAAAAAGCTAAAAATTTCAGAATTGCACCGTGCAATGTGGAGATATTACTGTTTGTGCATTTACAATATTCATTGATTTTTGCCATTGAAAAACGTCCAGAAATGTTTGAAGCTACTGACTGAATGAAAGGAGCTGGCATCTCACTCTCTTTGAATCTTCTTTATCATGCTAGGATTAACAGGAAAAAGCTAAAAATTTCAGAATTGCACCTTGCAATGTGGAGATATTACTGTTTGTGCATTTACAATATTCATTGATTTTTGCCATTGAAAAACATGTTTTTCATATACCAGAAATGTTTGAAGCTACTGACTGAATGAAAGGAGCTGGCATCTCACTCTCTTTGAATCTTCTTTATCATGCTGGGATTAGCAGGAAAAAGCAAAAAATTTCAGAATTGCACCTTGCAATGTGGAGATATTACTGTTTGTGCATTTACAATATTCATTGATTTTTGCCATTGAAAAACGTCCAGAAATGTTTGAAGCTACTGACTGAATGAAAGGAGCTGGCATCTCACTCTCTTTGAATCTTCTTTATCATGCTAGGATTAGCAGGAAAAAGCAAAAAATTTCAGAATTGCACCGTGCAATGTGGAGATATTACTGTTTGTGCATTTACAATATTCATTGATTTTTGCCATTGAAAAACATGTTTTTCATATACCAGAAATGTTTGAAGCTACTGACTGAATGAAAGGAGCTGGCATCTCACTCTCTTTGAATCTTCTTTATCATGCTAGGATTAACAGGAAAAAGCTAAAAATTTCAGAATTGCACCTTGCAATGTGGAGATATTACTGTTTGTGCATTTACAATATTCATTGATTTTTGCCATTGAAAAACGTCCAGAAATGTTTGAAGCTACTGACTGAATGAAAGGAGCTGGCATCTCACTCTCTTTGAATCTTCTTTATCATGCTAGGATTAGCAGGAAAAAGCTAAAAATTTCAGAATTGCACCGTGCAATGTGGAGATATTACTGTTTGTGCATTTACAATATTCATTGATTTTTGCCATTGAAAAACATGTTTTTCATATACCAGAAATGTTTGAAGCTACTGACTGAATGAAAGGAGCTGGCATCTCACTCTCTTTGAATCTTCTTTATCATGCTAGGATTAACAGGAAAAAGCTAAAAATTTCAGAATTGCACCGTGAAATGTGGAGATATTACTGTTTGTGCATTTACAATATTCATTGATTTTTGCCATTGAAAAACGTCCAGAAATGTTTGAAGCTACTGACTGAATGAAAGGAGCTGGCATCTCACTCTCTTTGAATCTTCTTTATCATGCTAGGATTAGCAGGAAAAAGCAAAAAATTTCAGAATTGCACCTTGCAATGTGGAGATATTACTGTTTGTGCATTTACAATATTCATTGATTTTTGCCATTGAAAAACATGTTTTTCATATACCAGAAATGTTTGAAGCTACTGACTGAATGAAAGGAGCTGGCATCTCACTCTCTTTGAATCTTCTTTATCATGCTAGGATTAACAGGAAAAAGCTAAAAATTTCAGAATTGCACCTTGCAATGTGGAGATATTACTGTTTGTGCATTTACAATATTCATTGATTTTTGCCATTGAAAAACGTCCAGAAATGTTTGAAGCTACTGACTGAATGAAAGGAGCTGGCATCTCACTCTCTTTGAATCTTCTTTATCATGCTAGGATTAGCAGGAAAAAGCTAAAAATTTCAGAATTGCACCTTGCAATGTGGAGATATTACTGTTTGTGCATTTACAATATTCATTGATTTTTGCCATTGAAAAACATGTTTTTCATATACCAGAAATGTTTGAAGCTACTGACTGAATGAAAGGAGCTGGCATCTCACTCTCTTTGAATCTTCTTTATCATGCTAGGATTAACAGGAAAAAGCTAAAAATTTCAGAATTGCACCGTGCAATGTGGAGATATTACTGTTTGTGCATTTACAATATTCATTGATTTTTGCCATTGAAAAACATGTTTTTCATATACCAGAAATGTTTGAAGCTACTGACTGAATGAAAGGAGCTGGCATCTCACTCTCTTTGAATCTTCTTTATCATGCTAGGATTAGCAGGAAAAAGCAAAAAATTTCAGAATTGCACCGTGCAATGTGGAGATATTACTGTTTGTGCATTTACAATATTCATTGATTTTTGCCATTGAAAAACGTCCAGAAATGTTTGAAGCTACTGACTGAATGAAAGGAGCTGGCATTTCACTCTCTTTGAATCTTCTTTATCATGCTAGGATTAGCAGGAAAAAGCTAAAAATTTCAGAATTGCACCTTGCAATGTGGAGATATTACTGTTTGTGCATTTACAATATTCATTGATTTTTGCCATTGAAAAACGTCCAGAAATGTTTGAAGCTACTGACTGAATGAAAGGAGCTGGCATCTCACTCTCTTTGAATCTTCTTTATCATGCTAGGATTAGCAGGAAAAAGCAAAAAATTTCAGAATTGCACCGTGCAATGTGGAGATATTACTGTTTGTGCATTTACAATATTCATTGATTTTTGCCATTGAAAAACATGTTTTTTCATATACCAGAAATGTTTGAAGCTACTGACTGAATGAAAGGAGCTGGCATCTCACTTTCTTTGAATCTTCTTTATCATGCTAGGATTAGCAGGAAAAAGCAAAAAATTTCAGAATTGCACCGTGCAATGTGGAGATATTACTGTTTGTGCATTTACAATATTCATTGATTTTTGCCATTGAAAAACATGTTTTTCATATACCAGAAATGTTTGAAGCTACTGACTGAATGAAAGGAGCTGGCATCTCACTCTCTTTGAATCTTCTTTATCATGCTAGGATTAGCAGGAAAAAGCAAAAAATTTCAGAATTGCACCGTGCAATGTGGAGATATTACTGTTTGTGCATTTACAATATTCATTGATTTTTGCCATTGAAAAACATGTTTTTCATATACCAGAAATGTTTGAAGCTACTGACTGAATGAAAGGAGCTGGCATCTCACTCTCTTTGAATCTTCTTTATCATGCTAGGATTAGCAGGAAAAAGCAAAAAATTTCAGAATTGCACCGTGCAATGTGGAGATATTACTGTTTGTGCATTTACAATATTCATTGATTTTTGCCATTGAAAAACGTCCAGAAATGTTTGAAGCTACTGACTGAATGAAAGGAGCTGGCATCTCACTCTCTTTGAATCTTCTTTATCATGCTAGGATTAGCAGGAAAAAGCAAAAAATTTCAGAATTGCACCGTGCAATGTGGAGATATTACTGTTTGTGCATTTACAATATTCATTGATTTTTGCCATTGAAAAACATGTTTTTCATATACCAGAAATGTTTGAAGCTACTGACTGAATGAAAGGAGCTGGCATCTCACTCTCTTTGAATCTTCTTTATCATGCTAGGATTAGCAGGAAAAAGCAAAAAATTTCAGAATTGCACCGTGCAATGTGGAGATATTACTGTTTGTGCATTTACAATATTCATTGATTTTTGCCATTGAAAAACATGTTTTTCATATACCAGAAATGTTTGAAGCTACTGACTGAATGAAAGGAGCTGGCATCTCACTCTCTTTGAATCTTCTTTATCATGCTAGGATTAGCAGGAAAAAGCAAAAAATTTCAGAATTGCACCGTGCAATGTGGAGATATTACTGTTTGTGCATTTACAATATTCATTGATTTTTGCCATTGAAAAACATGTTTTTCATATACCAGAAATGTTTGAAGCTACTGACTGAATGAAAGGAGCTGGCATCTCACTCTCTTTGAATCTTCTTTATCATGCTAGGATTAGCAGGAAAAAGCAAAAAATTTCAGAATTGCACCGTGCAATGTGGAGATATTACTGTTTGTGCATTTACAATATTCATTGATTTTTGCCATTGAAAAACATGTTTTTCATATACCAGAAATGTTTGAAGCTACTGACTGAATGAAAGGAGCTGGCATCTCACTCTCTTTGAATCTTCTTTATCATGCTAGGATTAACAGGAAAAAGCTAAAAATTTCAGAATTGCACCTTGCAATGTGGAGATATTACTGTTTGTGCATTTACAATATTCATTGATTTTTGCCATTGAAAAACATGTTTTTCATATACCAGAAATGTTTGAAGCTACTGACTGAATGAAAGGAGCTGGCATCTCACTCTCTTTGAATCTTCTTTATCATGCTAGGATTAGCAGGAAAAAGCAAAAAATTTCAGAATTGCACCGTGCAATGTGGAGATATTACTGTTTGTGCATTTACAATATTCATTGATTTTTGCCATTGAAAAACATATTTTTCATATACCAGAAATGTTTGAAGCTACTGACTGAATGAAAGGAGCTGGCATCTCACTCTCTTTGAATCTTCTTTATCATGCTAGGATTAACAGGAAAAAGCTAAAAATTTCAGAATTGCACCGTGCAATGTGGAGATATTACTGTTTGTGCATTTACAATATTCATTGATTTTTGCCATTGAAAAACGTCCAGAAATGTTTGAAGCTACTGACTGAATGAAAGGAGCTGGCATCTCACTCTCTTTGAATCTTCTTTATCATGCTAGGATTAACAGGAAAAAGCAAAAAATTTCAGAATTGCACCGTGCAATGTGGAGATATTACTGTTTGTGCATTTACAATATTCATTGATTTTTGCCATTGATAAACGTCCAGAAATGTTTGAAGCTACTGACTGAATGAAAGGAGCTGGCATCTCACTCTCTTTGAATCTTCTTTATCATGCTAGGATTAACAGGAAAAAGCTAAAAATTTCAGAATTGCACCTTGCAATGTGGAGATATTACTGTTTGTGCATTTACAATATTCATTGATTTTTGCCATTGAAAAACATGTTTTTCATATACCAGAAATGTTTGAAGCTACTGACTGAATGAAAGGAGCTGGCATCTCTCTCTCTTTGAATCTTCTTTATCATGCTAGGATTAACAGGAAAAAGCTAAAAATTTCAGAATTGCACCGTGCAATGTGGAGATATTACTGTTTGTGCATTTACAATATTCATTGATTTTTGCCATTGAAAAACATGTTTTTCATATACCAGAAATGTTTGAAGCTACTGACTGAATGAAAGGAGCTGGCATCTCACTCTCTTTGAATCTTCTTTATCATGCTAGGATTAGCAGGAAAAAGCAAAAAATTTCAGAATTGCACCTTGCAATGTGGAGATATTACTGTTTGTGCATTTACAATATTCATTGATTTTTGCCATTGAAAAACATGTTTTTCATATACCAGAAATGTTTGAAGCTACTGACTGAATGAAAGGAGCTGGCATCTCACTCTCTTTGAATCTTCTTTATCATGCTAGGATTAACAGGAAAAAGCTAAAAATTTCAGAATTGCACCGTGCAATGTGGAGATATTACTGTTTGTGCATTTACAATATTCATTGATTTTTGCCATTGAAAAACATGTTTTTCATATACCAGAAATGTTTGAAGCTACTGACTGAATGAAAGGAGCTGGCATCTCACTCTCTTTGAATCTTCTTTATCATGCTAGGATTAACAGGAAAAAGCTAAAAATTTCAGAATTGCACCGTGCAATGTGGAGATATTACTGTTTGTGCATTTACAATATTCATTGATTTTTGCCATTGAAAAACATGTTTTTCATATACCAGAAATGTTTGAAGCTACTGACTGAATGAAAGGAGCTGGCATCTCACTCTCTTTGAATCTTCTTTATCATGCTAGGATTAACAGGAAAAAGCAAAAAATTTCAGAATTGCACCGTGCAATGTGGAGATATTACTGTTTGTGCATTTACAATATTCATTGATTTTTGCCATTGAAAAACATGTTTTTCATATACCAGAAATGTTTGAAGCTACTGACTGAATGAAAGGAGCTGGCATCTCACTCTCTTTGAATCTTCTTTATCATGCTAGGATTAACAGGAAAAAGCTAAAAATTTCAGAATTGCACCGTGCAATGTGGAGATATTACTGTTTGTGCATTTACAATATTCATTGATTTTTGCCATTGAAAAACATGTTTTTCATATACCAGAAATGTTTGAAGCTACTGACTGAATGAAAGGAGCTGGCATCTCACTCTCTTTGAATCTTCTTTATCATGCTAGGATTAACAGGAAAAAGCTAAAAATTTCAGAATTGCACCGTGCAATGTGGAGATATTACTGTTTGTGCATTTACAATATTCATTGATTTTTGCCATTGAAAAACATGTTTTTCATATACCAGAAATGTTTGAAGCTACTGACTGAATGAAAGGAGCTGGCATCTCACTCTCTTTGAATCTTCTTTATCATGCTAGGATTAGCAGGAAAAAGCAAAAAATTTCAGAATTGCACCTTGCAATGTGGAGATATTACTGTTTGTGCATTTACAATATTCATTGATTTTTGCCATTGAAAAACATGTTTTTCATATACCAGAAATGTTTGAAGCTACTGACTGAATGAAAGGAGCTGGCATCTCACTCTCTTTGAATCTTCTTTATCATGCTAGGATTAACAGGAAAAAGCTAAAAATTTCAGAATTGCACCGTGCAATGTGGAGATATTACTGTTTGTGCATTTACAATATTCATTGATTTTTGCCATTGAAAAACGTCCATAAATGTTTGAAGCTACTGACTGAATGAAAGGAGCTGGCATCTCACTCTCTTTGAATCTTCTTTATCATGCTAGGATTAACAGGAAAAAGCTAAAAATTTCAGAATTGCACCGTGCAATGTGGAGATATTACTGTTTGTGCATTTACAATATTCATTGATTTTTGCCATTGAAAAACATGTTTTTCATATACCAGAAATGTTTGAAGCTACTGACTGAATGAAAGGAGCTGGCATCTCACTCTCTTTGAATCTTCTTTATCATGCTAGGATTAGCAGGAAAAAGCAAAAAATTTCAGAATTGCACCTTGCAATGTGGAGATATTACTGTTTGTGCATTTACAATATTCATTGATTTTTGCCATTGAAAAACATGTTTTTCATATACCAGAAATGTTTGAAGCTACTGACTGAATGAAAGGAGCTGGCATCTCACTCTCTTTGAATCTTCTTTATCATGCTAGGATTAACAGGAAAAAGCAAAAAATTTCAGAATTGCACCTTGCAATGTGGAGATATTACTGTTTGTGCATTTACAATATTCATTGATTTTTGCCATTGAAAAACATGTTTTTCATATACCAGAAATGTTTGAAGCTACTGACTGAATGAAAGGAGCTGGCATCTCACTCTCTTTGAATCTACTTTATCATGCTAGGATTAACAGGAAAAAGCTAAAAATTTCAGAATTGCACCGTGCAATGTGGAGATATTACTGTTTGTGCATTTACAATATTCATTGATTTTTGCCATTGAAAAACATGTTTTTCATATACCAGAAATGTTTGAAGCTACTGACTGAATGAAAGGAGCTGGCATCTCACTCTCTTTGAATCTTCTTTATCATGCTAGGATTAGCAGGAAAAAGCAAAAAATTTCAGAATTGCACCTTGCAATGTGGAGATATTACTGTTTGTGCATTTACAATATTCATTGATTTTTGCCATTGAAAAACATGTTTTTCATATACCAGAAATGTTTGAAGCTACTGACTGAATGAAAGGAGCTGGCATCTCACTCTCTTTGAATCTTCTTTATCATGCTAGGATTAACAGGAAAAAGCTAAAAATTTCAGAATTGCACCGTGCAATGTGGAGATATTACTGTTTGTGCATTTACAATATTCATTGATTTTTGCCATTGAAAAACATGTTTTTCATATACCAGAAATGTTTGAAGCTACTGACTGAATGAAAGGAGCTGGCATCTCACTCTCTTTGAATCTTCTTTATCATGCTAGGATTAGCAGGAAAAAGCAAAAAATTTCAGAATTGCACCTTGCAATGTGGAGATATTACTGTTTGTGCATTTACAATATTCATTGATTTTTGCCATTGAAAAACATGTTTTTCATATACCAGAAATGTTTGAAGCTACTGACTGAATGAAAGGAGCTGGCATCTCACTCTCTTTGAATCTTCTTTATCATGCTAGGATTAACAGGAAAAAGCTAAAAATTTCAGAATTGCACCGTGCAATGTGGAGATATTACTGTTTGTGCATTTACAATATTCATTGATTTTTGCCATTGAAAAACATGTTTTTCATATACCAGAAATGTTTGAAGCTACTGACTGAATGAAAGGAGCTGGCATCTCACTCTCTTTGAATCTTCTTTATCATGCTAGGATTAGCAGGAAAAAGCAAAAAATTTCAGAATTGCACCTTGCAATGTGGAGATATTACTGTTTGTGCATTTACAATATTCATTGATTTTTGCCATTGAAAAACATGTTTTTCATATACCAGAAATGTTTGAAGCTACTGACTGAATAAAAGGAGCTGGCATCTCACTCTCTTTGAATCTTCTTTATCATGCTAGGATTAACAGGAAAAAGCAAAAAATTTCAGAATTGCACCTTGCAATGTGGAGATATTACTGTTTGTGCATTTACAATATTCATTGATTTTTGCCATTGAAAAACATGTTTTTCATATACCAGAAATGTTTGAAGCTACTGACTGAATGAAAGGAGCTGGCATCTCACTCTCTTTGAATCTTCTTTATCATGCTAGGATTAACAGGAAAAAGCTAAAAATTTCAGAATTGCACCGTGCAATGTGGAGATATTACTGTTTGTGCATTTACAATATTCATTGATTTTTGC
>NW_027368247.1:0-51245 GCF_046119375.1 Phyllobates terribilis
TTATATATATAATGTATTGGTAATACAGGTGGTGTACTCACTTATGCTGAGTGCTTTATATATATAATGTATTGGTAATACAGGGGGTGTACTCACTTATGCTGAGTGCTTTATATATATAATGTATTGGTAATACAGGGGGTGTACTCACTTATGCTGAGTGCTTTATATATATAATGTATTGGTAATACAGGGGGTGTACTCACTTATGCTGTGTGCTTTATATATATAATGTATTGGTAATACAGGGGGTGTACTCACTTATGCTGAGTGCTTTATATATATAATGTATTGGTAATACAGGGGGTGTACTCACATATGCTGAGTGCTATATATATATAATGTATTGGTAATACAGGGGGTGTACTCACATATGCTGAGTGCTATATATATATAATGTATTGGTAATACAGGGGGTGTACTC
Organism: Phyllobates terribilis; assembly: GCF_046119375.1. Taxonomy (NCBI): domain Eukaryota; kingdom Metazoa; phylum Chordata; class Amphibia; order Anura; family Dendrobatidae; genus Phyllobates; species Phyllobates terribilis. The sequence continues at coordinate 425 of NW_027368247.1, forward strand.
ACATATGCTGAGTGCTTTATATATATAATGTATTGGTAATACAGGGGGTGTACTCACTTATGCTGAGTGCTTTATATATATAATGTGTTGGTAATACAGGGGGTGTACTCACTTATGCTAAGTGCTTTATATATATAATGTGTTGGTAATACAGGGGGTGTACTCACTTATGCTGAGTGCTTTATATATATAATGTATTGGTAATACAGGGGGTGTACTCACATATGCTGAGTGCTTTATATATATAATGTATTGGTAATACAGGGGGTGTACTCACATATGCTGAGTGCTTTATATATATAATGTATTGGTAATACAGGGGGTGTACTCACTTATGCTGAGTGCTTTATATATATAATGTATTGGTAATACAGGGGGTGTACTCACTTATGCTGAGTGCTTTATATATATAATGTATTGGTAATACAGGGGGTGTACTCACATATGCTGAGTGCTTTATATATATAATGTATTGGTAATACAGGGGGTGTACTCACTTATGCTGAGTGCTTTATATATATAATGTATTGGTAATACAGGGGGTGTACTCACTTATGCTGAGTGCTTTATATATATAATGTATTGGTAATACAGGGGGTGTACTCACTTATGCTGAGTGCTTTATATATATAATGTATTGGTAATACAGGGGGTGTACTCACATATGCTGAGTGCTATATATATATAATGTATTGGTAATACAGGGGGTGTACTCACATATGCTGAGTGCTATATATATATAATGTATTGGTAATACAGGGGGTGTACTCACTTATGCTGAGTGCTTTATATATATAATGTATTGGTAATACAGGGGGTGTACTCACTTATGATGAGCGCTTTATATATATAATGTATTGGTAATACAGGGGGTGTACTCACATATGCTGAGCGCTTTATATATATAATGTATTGGTAATACAGGGGGTGTACTCACTTATGATGAGCGCTTTATATATATAATGTATTGGTAATACAGGGGGTGTACTCACATATGCTGAGTGCTTTATATATATAATGTATTGGTAATACAGGGGGTGTACTCACATATGCTGAGTGCTTTATATATATAATGTATTGGTAATACAGGGGGTGTACTCACATATGCTGAGTGCTTTATATATATAATGTATTGGTAATACAGGGGGTGTACTCACTTATGCTGAGTGCTTTATATATATAATGTATTGGTAATACAGGGGGTGTACTCACATATGCTGAGTGCTTTATATATATAATGTATTGGTAATACAGGGGGTGTACTCACATATGATGAGTGCTTTATATATATAATGTATTGGTAATACAGGGGGTGTACTCACATATGCTGAGTGCTTTATATATATAATGTATTGGTAATACAGGGGGTGTACTCACATATGCTGAGTGCTTTATATATATAATGTATTGGTAATACAGGTGGTGTACTCACTTATGCTGAGTGCTTTATATATATAATGTATTGGTAATACAGGTGGTGTACTCACTTATGCTGAGTGCTTTATATATATAATGTATTGGTAATACAGGTGGTGTACTCACTTATGCTGAGTGCTTTATATATATAATGTATTGGTAATACAGGTGGTGTACTCACTTATGCTGAGTGCTTTATATATATAATGTATTGGTAATACAGGGGGTGTACTCACTTATGCTGAGTGCTTTATATATATAATGTATTGGTAATACAGGGGGTGTACTCACTTATGCTGAGTGCTTTATATATATAATGTATTGGTAATACAGGGGGTGTACTCACTTATGCTGAGTGCTTTATATATATAATGTATTGGTAATACAGGGGGTGTACTCACTTATGCTGAGTGCTTTATATATATAATGTATTGGTAATACAGGGGGTGTACTCACATATGCTGAGTGCTATATATATATAATGTATTGGTAATACAGGGGGTGTACTCACATATGCTGAGTGCTATATATATATAATGTATTGGTAATACAGGGGGTGTACTCACATATGCTGAGTGCTTTATATATATAATGTATTGGTAATACAGGGGGTGTACTCACTTATGCTGAGTGCTTTATATATATAATGTATTGGTAATACAGGGGGTGTACTCACTTATGCTAAGTGCTTTATATATATAATGTATTGGTAATACAGGGGGTGTACTCACTTATGCTGAGTGCTTTATATATATAATGTATTGGTAATACAGGGGGTGTACTCACATATGCTGAGTGCTTTATATATATAATGTATTGGTAATACAGGGGGTGTACTCACATATGCTGAGTGCTTTATATATATAATGTATTGGTAATACAGGGGGTGTACTCACTTATGCTGAGTGCTTTATATATATAATGTATTGGTAATACAGGGGGTGTACTCACTTATGCTGAGTGCTTTATATATATAATGTATTGGTAATACAGGGGGTGTACTCACATATGCTGAGTGCTTTATATATATAATGTATTGGTAATACAGGGGGTGTACTCACTTATGCTGAGTGCTTTATATATATAATGTATTGGTAATACAGGGGGTGTACTCACTTATGCTGAGTGCTTTATATATATAATGTATTGGTAATACAGGGGGTGTACTCACTTATGCTGAGTGCTTTATATATATAATGTATTGGTAATACAGGGGGTGTACTCACATATGCTGAGTGCTATATATATATAATGTATTGGTAATACAGGGGGTGTACTCACTTATGCTGAGTGCTTTATATATATAATGTATTGGTAATACAGGGGGTGTACTCACATATGCTGAGTGCTTTATATATATAATGTATTGGTAATACAGGGGGTGTACTCACTTATGATGAGCGCTTTATATATATAATGTATTGGTAATACAGGGGGTGTACTCACATATGCTGAGCGCTTTATATATATAATGTATTGGTAATACAGGGGGTGTACTCACTTATGATGAGCGCTTTATATATATAATGTATTGGTAATACAGGGGGTGTACTCACATATGCTGAGTGCTTTATATATATAATGTATTGGTAATACAGGGGGTGTACTCACATATGCTGAGTGCTTTATATATATAATGTATTGGTAATACAGGGGGTGTACTCACATATGCTGAGTGCTTTATATATATAATGTATTGGTAATACAGGGGGTGTACTCACATATGCTGAGCGCTTTATATATATAATGTATTGGTAATACAGGGGGTGTACTCACATATGCTGAGCGCTTTATATATATAATGTATTGGTAATACAGGGGGTGTACTCACATATGCTGAGTGCTTTATATATATAATGTATTGGTAATACAGGGGGTGTACTCACTTATGATGAGCGCTTTATATATATAATGTATTGGTAATACAGGGGGTGTACTCACATATGCTGAGCGCTTTATATATATAATGTATTGGTAATACAGGGGGTGTACTCACTTATGATGAGCGCTTTATATATATAATGTATTGGTAATACAGGGGGTGTACTCACATATGCTGAGTGCTTTATATATATAATGTATTGGTAATACAGGGGGTGTACTCACATATGCTGAGTGCTTTATATATATAATGTATTGGTAATACAGGGGGTGTACTCACATATGCTGAGTGCTTTATATATATAATGTATTGGTAATACAGGGGGTGTACTCACATATGCTGAGTGCTTTATATATATAATGTATTGGTAATACAGGGGGTGTACTCACATATGCTGAGCGCTTTATATATATAATGTATTGGTAATACAGGGGGTGTACTCACTTATGCTGAGTGCTTTATATATATAATGTATTGGTAATACAGGGGGTGTACTCACATATGCTGAGTGCTTTATATATATAATATATGAATAATACAGGGGGTGTACTCACATATGCTGAGTGCTTTATATATATAATGTATTGGTAATACAGGGGGTGTACTCACTTATGCTGAGTGCTTTATATATATAATGTATTGGTAATACAGGGGGTGCACTCACTTATGCTGAGTGCTTTATATATATATAATGTATTGGTAATACAGGGGGTGTACTCACTTATGCTGAGTGCTTTATATATATAATGTATTGGTAATACAGGGGGTGTACTCACTTATGCTGAGCGCTTTATATATATAATGTATTGGTAATACAGGGGGTGTACTCACATATGCTGAGTGCTTTATATATATAATGTATTGGTAATACAGGGGGTGTACTCACTTATGCTGAGTGCTTTATATATATAATGTATTGGTAATACAGGGGGTGTACTCACTTATGCTGAGTGCTTTATATATATAATGTATTGGTAATACAGGGGGTGTACTCACTTATGCTGAGTGCTTTATATATATAATGTATTGGTAATACAGGGGGTGTACTCACTTATGCTGAGTGCTTTATATATATAATGTATTGGTAATACAGGGGGTGTACTCACATATGCTGAGTGCTTTATATATATAATGTATTGGTAATACAGGGGGTGTACTCACTTATGCTGAGTGCTTTATATATATAATGTATTGGTAATACAGGGGGTGTACTCACTTATGCTGAGTGCTTTATATATATAATGTATTGGTAATACAGGGGGTGTACTCACATATGCTGAGTGCTTTATATATATAATGTATTGGTAATACAGGGGGTGTACTCACTTATGCTGAGTGCTTTATATATATAATGTATTGGTAATACAGGGGGTGTACTCACATATGCTGAGTGCTTTATATATATAATGTATTGGTAATACAGGGGGTGTACTCACATATGCTGAGTGCTTTATATATATAATGTATTGGTAATACAGGGGGTGTACTCACTTATGCTGAGTGCTTTATATATATAATGTATTGGTAATACAGGGGGTGTACTCACATATGCTGAGTGCTTTATGTAGCGCCGGCGTCCCTGCCCTCTGCTAGGCAGGGACGCTGTTCCCCTCACCTCCCTGCTCCGTGCCCGGCGTCCTCCTCCCGCTCTGCTGGCAGCGCGCGCTCCTTCCCGGCCACTGTGCTTAGGGCGCGCGCGCTTTCCCTCCCTCTTAAAGGGGCCGCGCGCGCCGTCCTAAGGAGTCCCCGGCCAATGGCCGGAGGACTTCACCATATATAAGGCACCTCCTCCAAAATGGAGGTGCCCGAGCAATGTTGTTGCACTGTTCACTACTCTGCTTCAGCCCTCAGGTCTCGTTGCCAGTTACCTGCCAGATACCTGCCAGATTCCTGCCAGCTTGCTGTCTTTTCCTAATTCTCATTCCTCATTCTACATTAATAATTTAAATAAAGAGATAAAAATACTCAATATATTTGCTATTTCAAATTTTTATTAATGTTATCACAAGACATACACACACCCCATAAAATCATATTAATAGCCCCTAAGACATAGAAAACCCCAATAAAATTGAGGCAGTGTGGTCAAAAAGGTATCACTATAAGCACATAGAATTGATGTAGTTCAGAGAGTAGAAGTGTAGGATTGTATCAGTAGAGTTCCGAACCTCTTAGTTCCGTGGAATATGCCCCATATCCCTAGTAGATTGTCACAAAACATACATAAATAGAGTATATATCCATATATATAGGTCATAAACAAATCATGACATTTACAAGATAATGCAGATTTTTACATAGAGGAATATATTCTCATATAGGATTATCATATAGCATATACAGATTAAATACAAATCCTCACAATTTTAAGGAAAAAGTCCCACTGTACAAGTCATTAGATTACATATAAGTAGAGTATAAATCCTCATAATTTGAGGGATATTTCCCATATATAGACTAATAGGATAGTCTCAGTGGTCCCAATGATTACAACCCATATATAAGCCACATAGGTTAGTATATAGAACCGGGTGCATATCAACAATCATGAGGATCAGAACAAAATCCTATTCGACAGACAAGTGATACCAACATAGTAATACCCCCAGGGCAGGCATAATACAAACCAATGCCAAAGTGTTGTGAGACCACACTGCCTCGTACCCCAACGCGCGTTTCGCGTGCTGCTTCGTCGGGGGGTACAGAGACAGTGCCACACCTGATATATATATATAGAAAAAATGTGACGCACACCTGTTGTTCCCTATGTGTATTAGGGCGCACGCATGTCGTCCAGGGCACATCGCCATCACTCGGCCAGCGTCCAGGAAGTCGAAGTGCGCATGCGCACATATCGGTTCCTGATAGGACGCCAGTCGAGGGAGGCGAGGCCGCCATGACACGCCACGCGCGCGCACCACACTGGGTCCGTGCACGCTCCATATTAAATCTGGGCAAAGTTGCCCTTAAACCCTACCCATATATAGACGATACAATTGGTAATACACAGTAGATATATCTTAAAGTCCATCACGATGACATTATCTCTCCACTTGATAATTCACATATTGATCCATCCTGCATTGTTGAAGAAAATAAACAGATAATAAAATATATTCCAAGCAAACAAAAAAAAGGAAGATAATAAGTACAGAGTTCTATATCAAAGTAATATCTACAGTAAATAATTATAGGATACTCCTAATATTATTGTATATAATGTACATATCATCACAGATAATTATAAAAATATAATTATAAAAATACAGTACAAAATCATCGTAATGAAATATAAATAATTATGTTTTATGAATGGTCAGCATCCCCATAGTAACCATATTGTATATATTGAAAATAAATGATCACAGAGATCAAAGTAATATATTAAGATAGGGAATATAAATAACCAGGAATGGCAATATAGAAGATACAGTGTAGTGGGATAAGGCATAACCGCAACAGTGCCACCAATTCAATCCCATTATGAGAAGTCACACCAGAAATGGCGCAAAGCTCACTGAGTCATTAAGGCCCTTCGGTTTAATTGTATCAAGGATAGTGATCCATTTTACTTCAGTTTTATGTAGCAAGTTTTTAGCATCTCCGCCCCTAGCTCCCAATCTGATCTGGTCAATTGCTCGAAAGCGCAAGAGGCGCCAATTGCAATTATGCAGTTCTCGAAAGTGCTTAGGGATATTTTTGAGCTTAGCTATTTGCTCCGGATCTATAATTTTCGCCGCATTTTTTATGTCTCTCAAGTGTTCCAAGACTCTCACACGGAACTCTCTTGATGTTAACCCAACGTAAATTAACTTACATGGGCAGGTCGCCCAGTAGATAACGTCAGTAGAGCGGCAAGTTAGCCACTTGTAAATTCTGAAATTACGAGTATTTTGGGAGTCATGGAAGGAGAATGCTCTATCTACCTGAGAACAGGCACTGCATGCGCCACATGGGAAACAGCCCCATTTAGGTTTTACATGACCAAAATTGAGGCCCCCAGATGTAGGTGGTATATAGTGACTTCTCACTAATATATCATTTAGATTTTTTGATCTTCTAGGGGTCACTAAAGGTCTTGAGGTGATTATGTTTTTTAAGGTGGGATCAGATAGAAGGACAGGCCAGTATCTTGTGAAAATCGCCGACATTTCTCTCCAATGCGTATGGTAGGGTGTAATTAGTCTCACCTGTTCATTTTTTTCTTTTGTTTTCTTCTTCAGAAGTTGATCTCTTGAAGTTGTCATTGCTCTGACGTAACCCTGTTGAATAACATCAGGGTTATAATTACGGACCTTAAATCGTTTTTTTAATTCCCTAGCTTGACCCTCAAAGAGAACATCCGAGGAACATATTCTCCTAGCCCGGAGGAATTGTCCCGTAGGGATTGATTTAATTACCTGAGGGGGATGAGACGATTTAGCATTTAGTAATGAATTCACTGCTGTTTTCTTCCGGTGGATGTCAGTGGAAATCTGACCATCCTTCCCCCTTGTGATATGTAAATCTAAAAAGTCTATCTCATCAGGGCTCGAGGAATATGTCAGTCTTATGTTCTGCTTGTTCTGGTTCAATTTATTAAGGAAACATTCTAACCGACACTTTTTACCCTGACACAGCAGGAAAACATCATCGATGAAGCGGACCCAGAGTTGGACCGCTCCATCATCATGGTCCGGGAAATTGAGATAATGTTCCCAATACCCCAGGAAGAGGCACGCATATGAGGGCGCACAAGATGCCCCCATAGCCGTGCCCCTCTCCTGTAGGTATATACGATCCTTAAATAGGAAAAAGTTATGTGTAAGGACGTATTGTAATAGGTGGAGTAATAGTTCAATCAATCGTTGTTCAATGTTAGTTGAATCTAGAAAGAATTTTACTGCTGTTAAGCCGTCATTATGATTAATAGATGTATAAAGGGACTCCACGTCCGCAGTTACCATGATGATGTCCTCCTCTAATGTCATGTCCTGCAATCTCACCAACAAATCTGTTGAATCTCTGATATATGATGGTAGATTCTGTACCATTGGTTTAAGATAGTAGTCAAGGAATCTACAGACAGGCTCACATAGGCTATTTTTACCAGACACTATGGGACGCCCGGGTGGTTCAAGAGTGTCTTTATGAACCTTTGGGAGAAGGTATAATGTCGGTATAGTAGGGTTTTTAGTGATTAGGCCTTCATATATGGATTTGGGGATAATATTATGGGCCACAGCAGTTTCCAAAATATTGACCAACTCATTACAAAATTTCAATGTAGGGTTCTGCTCAAGTCTCCGATAACATGAAGTATCGGAGAGTTGTCGTAGGGCCTCTCTTTCATATTTTACAGTTGGCCAGATAACAACATTACCCCCTTTATCTGCCCTCTTAATGACAATGTCATTCATAGTTCTTAATTCCTTAAGGGCAATCCTTTGTTTGTAGTTGAGGTTATCATGAGATCTTTGGCTTGGGAGCGTTCTAAGATCTTGTATTACCAATTTTGTAAAAAGCTCAATTGGGGCACAGGCAGATAAAGGGGGGAAGGCTGTTGATTTTTTCTTACAAAAAGGTGGAAAGTTGGGTATGTCTTCCTGTTCTTTAAGTAAGGAGTCCAAGACTGAAATAGCCTCTTTCTCCTCGGCAGTTGCATTGCGACGAAACTCGTCTTGGTATTTAGAGAAGTGTCTCTTAAGCATTAATTTACGTCCAAAAAGTTGAACGTCTTTTATGGCCGTAAAACAGTCAAAGTTAGCCACAGGCGAGAAGGTCAACCCTTTTTCCAGTACTTCCAGTTGCTCAATACTGAAAGTTTTGTCAGATAAATTAATTACCTTAAGTTTATCCTGCGTTATCGTTTTTTCCATTGGGGTCCCTGCTTCCTTTTGTAATTCCTGGAGGCTGTATAGCGAGTTTCCATTCGCCTTCCCTGTTCTCTTGGATCTGGATCGTCCTCTGAGGTCTGGCGCATATCCAAAAAATGGACCGCAGAAGAACTATCACTGGAAGACATTGAATCGTGTCTAGATGGAAAATGAGATTTTTGGGCAGCTTGTTGACCATGATGCCATTTATAGACGCGTCCATTTTTGTAATCAGTTGTATCACGATGGAATTTTTTCATCTTAAATTGTCTAATTTCTTGCTCCCATCTGTCCAGATCCTTCATAAGTTCTTTATCTAGAGCATCCCATGTTTCTTTAGATAATGACTTTTTCAGTTCTTTTTGAATAGTATCAATTTTTATCTCCTGACCATCCAATTGTTTTTTATCCTGGCCGATTAGAAGTTCAAGCATAGTGCGTGAACAGTTCTTACTCGCCTCCTCCCATCGTGATTTAAAATTTGCATCATCTATTGCAAAAGATGGAAATACCTGTATCCGAAGTCCTCTAGGAATAATGTCTTTGCTAAGGTACTGTTCTAGTGAGGCCTTGTTCCACCAAGTTCTGGTGCGCTTATATAGGAGTTTTTTAAGGTTATTCTGTAATTCATGACACTGTTGCGATGATGACTCACCCACGGCTGCATCCCCATTCCCAAAAATGTCTGTAAGCCTTGAAGACCAATTGGCATCTCAACTACGAAAGTCCATTATAGAACCTATATCCACCAAAAAAACAGTTATTTGTAAACAAAAAAGGATATAGACGTTCATTTCAATATAATATATAAATATCCTTCAGATCTAATGAGGAACCCAAATACACTAAACTAATTCTCATTCCTCATTCTATATTAATAATTTAAATAAAGAGATAAAAATACTCAATATATTTGCTATTTCAAATTTTTATTAATGTTATCACAAGACATACACACACCCCATAAAATCATATTAATAGCCCCTAAGACATAGAAAACCCCAATAAAATTGAGGCAGTGTGGTCAAAAAGGTATCACTATAAGCACATAGAATTGATGTAGTTCAGAGAGTAGAAGTGTAGGATTGTATCAGTAGAGTTCCGAACCTCTTAGTTCCGTGGAATATGCCCCATATCCCTAGTAGATTGTCACAAAACATACATAAATAGAGTATATATCCATATATATAGGTCATAAACAAATCATGACATTTACAAGATAATGCAGATTTTTACATAGAGGAATATATTCTCATATAGGATTATCATATAGCATATACAGATTAAATACAAATCCTCACAATTTTAAGGAAAAAGTCCCACTGTACAAGTCATTAGATTACATATAAGTAGAGTATAAATCCTCATAATTTGAGGGATATTTCCCATATATAGACTAATAGGATAGTCTCAGTGGTCCCAATGATTACAACCCATATATAAGCCACATAGGTTAGTATATAGAACCGGGTGCATATCAACAATCATGAGGATCAGAACAAAATCCTATTCGACAGACAAGTGATACCAACATAGTAATACCCCCAGGGCAGGCATAATACAAACCAATGCCAAAGTGTTGTGAGACCACACTGCCTCGTACCCCAACGCGCGTTTCGCGTGCTGCTTCGTCGGGGGGTACAGAGACAGTGCCACACCTGATATATATATATAGAAAAAATGTGACGCACACCTGTTGTTCCCTATGTGTATTAGGGCGCACGCATGTCGTCCAGGGCACATCGCCATCACTCGGCCGGCGTCCAGGAAGTCGAAGTGCGCATGCGCACATATCGGTTCCTGATAGGACGCCAGTCGAGGGAGGCGAGGCCGCCATGACACGCCACGCGCGCGCACCACACTGGGTCCGTGCACGCTCCATATTAAATCTGGGCAAAGTTGCCCTTAAACCCTATCCATATATAGACGATACAATTGGTAATACACAGTAGATATATCTTAAAGTCCATCACGATGACATTATCTCTCCACTTGATAATTCACATATTGATCCATCCTGCATTGTTGAAGAAAATAAACAGATAATAAAATATATTCCAAGCAAACAAAAAAAAGGAAGATAATAAGTACAGAGTTCTATATCAAAGTAATATCTACAGTAAATAATTATAGGATACTCCTAATATTATTGTATATAATGTACATATCATCACAGATAATTATAAAAATATAATTATAAAAATACAGTACAAAATCATCGTAATGAAATATAAATAATTATGTTTTATGAATGGTCAGCATCCCCATAGTAACCATATTGTATATATTGAAAATAAATGATCACAGAGATCAAAGTAATATATTAAGATAGGGAATATAAATAACCAGGAATGGCAATATCAAAATAATATATCGAGATAGGGAATATAAATAACCAGGAATGGCAATATAGAAGATACAGTGTAGTGGGATAAGGCATAACCGCAACAGTGCCACCAATTCAATCCCATTATGAGAAGTCACACCAGAAATGGCGCAAAGCTCACTGAGTCATTAAGGCCCTTCGGTTTAATTGTATCAAGGATAGTGATCCATTTTACTTCAGTTTTATGTAGCAAGTTTTTAGCATCTCCGCCCCTAGCTCCCAATCTGATCTGGTCAATTGCTCGAAAGCGCAAGAGGCGCCAATTGCAATTATGCAGTTCTCGAAAGTGCTTAGGGATATTTTTGAGCTTAGCTATTTGCTCCGGATCTATAATTTTCGCCGCATTTTTTATGTCTCTCAAGTGTTCCAAGACTCTCACACGGAACTCTCTTGATGTTAACCCAACGTAAATTAACTTACATGGGCAGGTCGCCCAGTAGATAACGTCAGTAGAGCGGCAAGTTAGCCACTTGTAAATTCTGAAATTACGAGTATTTTGGGAGTCATGGAAGGAGAATGCTCTATCTACCTGAGAACAGGCACTGCATGCGCCACATGGGAAACAGCCCCATTTAGGTTTTACATGACCAAAATTGAGGCCCCCAGATGTAGGTGGTATATAGTGACTTCTCACTAATATATCATTTAGATTTTTTGATCTTCTAGGGGTCACTAAAGGTCTTGAGGGGATTATGTTTTTTAAGGTGGGATCAGATAGAAGGACAGGCCAGTATCTTGTGAAAATCGCCGACATTTCTCTCCAATGCGTATGGTAGGGTGTAATTAGTCTCACCTGTTCATTTTTTTCTTTTGTTTTCTTCTTCAGAAGTTGATCTCTTGAAGTTGTCATTGCTCTGACGTAACCCTGTTGAATAACATCAGGGTTATAATTACGGACCTTAAATCGTTTTTTTAATTCCCTAGCTTGACCCTCAAAGAGAACATCCGAGGAACATATTCTCCGAGCCCGGAGGAATTGTCCCGTAGGGATTGATTTAATTACCTGAGGGGGATGAGACGATTTAGCATTTAGTAATGAATTCACTGCTGTTTTCTTCCGGTGGATGTCAGTGGAAATCTGACCATCCTTCCCCCTTGTGATATGTAAATCTAAAAAGTCTATCTCATCAGGGCTCGAGGAATATGTCAGTCTTATGTTCTGCTTGTTCTGGTTCAATTTATTAAGGAAACATTCTAACCGACACTTTTTACCCTGCCACAGCAGGAAAACATCATCGATGAAGCGGACCCAGAGTTGGACCGCTCCATCATCATGGTCCGGGAAATTGAGATAATGTTCCCAATACCCCAGGAAGAGGCACGCATATGAGGGCGCACAAGATGCCCCCATAGCCGTGCCCCTCTCCTGTAGGTATATACGATCCTTAAATAGGAAAAAGTTATGTGTAAGGACGTATTGTAATAGGTGGAGTAATAGTTCAATCAATCGTTGTTCAATGTTAGTTGAATCTAGAAAGAATTTTACTGCTGTTAAGCCGTCATTATGATTAATAGATGTATAAAGGGACTCCACGTCCGCAGTTACCATGATGATGTCCTCCTCTAATGTCATGTCCTGCAATCTCACCAACAAATCTGTTGAATCTCTGATATATGATGGTAGATTCTGTACCATTGGTTTAAGATAGTAGTCAAGGAATCTACAGACAGGCTCACATAGGCTATTTTTACCAGACACTATGGGACGCCCGGGTGGTTCAAGAGTGTCTTTATGAACCTTTGGGAGAAGGTATAATGTCGGTATAGTAGGGTTTTTAGTGATTAGGCCTTCATATATGGATTTGGGGATAATATTATGGGCCACAGCAGTTTCCAAAATATTGACCAACTCATTACAAAATTTCAATGTAGGGTTCTGCTCAAGTCTCCGATAACATGAAGTATCGGAGAGTTGTCGTAGGGCCTCTCTTTCATATTTTACAGTTGGCCAGATAACAACATTACCCCCTTTATCTGCCCTCTTAATGACAATGTCATTCATAGTTCTTAATTCCTTAAGGGCAATCCTTTGTTTGTAGTTGAGGTTATCATGAGATCTTTGGCTTGGGAGCGTTCTAAGATCTTGTATTACCAATTTTGTAAAAAGCTCAATTGGGGCACAGGCAGATAAAGGGGGGAAGGCTGTTGATTTTTTCTTACAAAAAGGTGGAAAGTTGGGTATGTCTTCCTGTTCTTTAAGTAAGGAGTCCAAGACTGAAATAGCCTCTTTCTCCTCAGCAGTTGCATTGCGACGAAACTCGTCTTGGTATTTAGAGAAGTGTCTCTTAAGCATTAATTTACGTCCAAAAAGTTGAATGTCTTTTATGGCCGTAAAACAGTCAAAGTTAGCCACAGGCGAGAAGGTCAACCCTTTTTCCAGTACTTCCAGTTGCTCAATACTGAAAGTTTTGTCAGATAAATTAATTACCTTAAGTTTATCCTGCGTTATCGTTTTTTCCATTGGGGTCCCTGCTTCCTTTTGTAATTCCTGGAGGCTGTATAGCGAGTTTCCATTCGCCTTCCCTGTTCTCTTGGATCTGGATCGTCCTCTGAGGTCTGGCGCATATCCAAAAAATGGACCGCAGAAGAACTATCACTGGAAGACATTGAATCGTGTCTAGATGGAAAATGAGATTTTTGGGCAGCTTGTTGACCATGATGCCATTTATAGACGCGTCCATATTTGTAATCAGTTGTATCACGATGGAATTTTTTCATCTTAAATTGTCTAATTTCTTGCTCCCATCTGTCCAGATCCTTCATAAGTTCTTTATCTAGAGCATCCCATGTTTCTTTAGATAATGACTTTTTCAGTTCTTTTTGAATAGTATCAATTTCTATCTCCTGACCATCCAATTGTTTTTTATCCTGGCCGATTAGAAGTTCAAGCATAGTGCGTGAACAGTTCTTACTCGCCTCCTCCCATCGTGATTTAAAATTTGCATCATCTATTGCAAAAGATGGAAATACCTGTATCCGAAGTCCTCTAGGAATAATGTCTTTGCTGAGGTACTGTTCTAGTGAGGCCTTGTTCCACCAAGTTCTGGTGCGCTTATATAGGAGTTTTTTAAGGTTATTCTGTAATTCATGACACTGTTGCGATGATGACTCACCCACGGCTGCATCCCCATTCCCAAAAATGTCTGTAAGCCTTGTAGACCAATTGGCATCTCAACTACGAAAGTCCATTATAGAACCTATATCCACCAAAAAAACAGTTATTTGTAAACAAAAAAGGATATAGACGTTCATTTCAATATAATATATAAATATCCTTCAGATCTAATGAGGAACCCAAATACACTAAACTAATTCTCATTCCTCATTCTACATTAATAATTTAAATAAAGAGATAAAAATACTCAATATATTTGCTATTTCAAATTTTTATTAATGTTATCACAAGACATACACACACCCCATAAAATCATATTAATAGCCCCTAAGACATAGAAAACCCCAATAAAATTGAGGCAGTGTGGTCAAAAAGGTATCACTATAAGCACATAGAATTGATGTAGTTCAGAGAGTAGAAGTGTAGGATTGTATCAGTAGAGTTCCGAACCTCTTAGTTCCGTGGAATATGCCCCATATCCCTAGTAGATTGTCACAAAACATACATAAATAGAGTATATATCCATATATATAGGTCATAAACAAATCATGACATTTACAAGATAATGCAGATTTTTACATAGAGGAATATATTCTCATATAGGATTATCATATAGCATATACAGATTAAATACAAATCCTCACAATTTTAAGGAAAAAGTCCCACTGTACAAGTCATTAGATTACATATAAGTAGAGTATAAATCCTCATAATTTGAGGGATATTTCCCATATATAGACTAATAGGATAGTCTCAGTGGTCCCAATGATTACAACCCATATATAAGCCACATAGGTTAGTATATAGAACCGGGTGCATATCAACAATCATGAGGATCAGAACAAAATCCTATTCGACAGACAAGTGATACCAACATAGTAATACCCCCAGGGCAGGCATAATACAAACCAATGCCAAAGTGTTGTGAGACCACACTGCCTCGTACCCCAACGCGCGTTTCGCGTGCTGCTTCGTCGGGGGGTACAGAGACAGTGCCACACCTGATATATATATATAGAAAAAATGTGACGCACACCTGTTGTTCCCTATGTGTATTAGGGCGCACGCATGTCGTCCAGGGCACATCGCCATCACTCGGCCGGCGTCCAGGAAGTCGAAGTGCGCATGCGCACATATCGGTTCCTGATAGGACGCCAGTCGAGGGAGGCGAGGCCGCCATGACACGCCACGCGCGCGCACCACACTGGGTCCGTGCACGCTCCATATTAAATCTGGGCAAAGTTGCCCTTAAACCCTATCCATATATAGACGATACAATTGGTAATACACAGTAGATATATCTTAAAGTCCATCACGATGACATTATCTCTCCACTTGATAATTCACATATTGATCCATCCTGCATTGTTGAAGAAAATAAACAGATAATAAAATATATTCCAAGCAAACAAAAAAAAGGAAGATAATAAGTACAGAGTTCTATATCAAAGTAATATCTACAGTAAATAATTATAGGATACTCCTAATATTATTGTATATAATGTACATATCATCACAGATAATTATAAAAATATAATTATAAAAATACAGTACAAAATCATCGTAATGAAATATAAATAATTATGTTTTATGAATGGTCAGCATCCCCATAGTAACCATATTGTATATATTGAAAATAAATGATCACAGAGATCAAAGTAATATATTAAGATAGGGAATATAAATAACCAGGAATGGCAATATCAAAATAATATATCGAGATAGGGAATATAAATAACCAGGAATGGCAATATAGAAGATACAGTGTAGTGGGATAAGGCATAACCGCAACAGTGCCACCAATTCAATCCCATTATGAGAAGTCACACCAGAAATGGCGCAAAGCTCACTGAGTCATTAAGGCCCTTCGGTTTAATTGTATCAAGGATAGTGATCCATTTTACTTCAGTTTTATGTAGCAAGTTTTTAGCATCTCCGCCCCTAGCTCCCAATCTGATCTGGTCAATTGCTCGAAAGCGCAAGAGGCGCCAATTGCAATTATGCAGTTCTCGAAAGTGCTTAGGGATATTTTTGAGCTTAGCTATTTGCTCCGGATCTATAATTTTCGCCGCATTTTTTATGTCTCTCAAGTGTTCCAAGACTCTCACACGGAACTCTCTTGATGTTAACCCAACGTAAATTAACTTACATGGGCAGGTCGCCCAGTAGATAACGTCAGTAGAGCGGCAAGTTAGCCACTTGTAAATTCTGAAATTACGAGTATTTTGGGAGTCATGGAAGGAGAATGCTCTATCTACCTGAGAACAGGCACTGCATGCGCCACATGGGAATCAGCCCCATTTAGGTTTTACATGACCAAAATTGAGGCCCCCAGATGTAGGTGGTATATAGTGACTTCTCACTAATATATCATTTAGATTTTTTGATCTTCTAGGGGTTACTAAAGGTCTTGAGGGGATTATGTTTTTTAAGGTGGGATCAGATAGAAGGACAGGCCAGTATCTTGTGAAAATCGCCGACATTTCTCTCCAATGCGTATGGTAGGGTGTAATTAGTCTCACCTGTTCATTTTTTTCTTTTGTTTTCTTCTTCAGAAGTTGATCTCTTGAAGTTGTCATTGCTCTGACGTAACCCTGTTGAATAACATCAGGGTTATAATTACGGACCTTAAATCGTTTTTTTAATTCCCTAGCTTGACCCTCAAAGAGAACATCCGAGGAACATATTCTCCGAGCCCGGAGGAATTGTCCCGTAGGGATTGATTTAATTACCTGAGGGGGATGAGACGATTTAGCATTTAGTAATGAATTCACTGCTGTTTTCTTCCGGTGGATGTCAGTGGAAATCTGACCATCCTTCCCCCTTGTGATATGTAAATCTAAAAAGTCTATCTCATCAGGGCTCGAGGAATATGTCAGTCTTATGTTCTGCTTGTTCTGGTTCAATTTATTAAGGAAACATTCTAACCGACACTTTTTACCCTGCCACAGCAGGAAAACATCATCGATGAAGCGGACCCAGAGTTGGACCGCTCCATCATCATAGTCCGGGAAATTGAGATAATGTTCCCAATACCCCAGGAAGAGGCACGCATATGAGGGCGCACAAGACGCCCCCATAGCCGTGCCCCTCTCCTGTAGGTACATACGATCCTTAAATAGGAAAAAGTTATGTGTAAGGACGTATTGTAATAGGTGGAGTAATAGTTCAATCAATCATTGTTCAATGTTAGTTGAATCTAGAAAGAATTTTACTGATGTTAAGCCGTCATTATGATTAATAGATGTATAAAGGGACTCCACGTCCGCAGTTACCATGATGATGTCCTCCTCTAATGTCATGTCCTGCAATCATAAAAAATGCGGCGAAAATTATAGATCCGGAGCAAATAGCTAAGCTCAAAAATATCCCTAAGCACTTTCGAGAACTGCATAATTGCAATTGGCGCCTCTTGCGCTTTCGAGCAATTGACCAGATCAGATTGGGAGCTAGGGGCGGAGATGCTAAAAACTTGCTACATAAAACTGAAGTAAAATGGATCACTATCCTTGATACAATTAAACCGAAGGGCCTTAATGACTCAGTGAGCTTTGCGCCATTTCTGGTGTGACTTCTCATAATGGGATTGAATTGGTGGCACTGTTGCGGTTATGCCTTATCCCACTACACTGTATCTTCTATATTGCCATTCCTGGTTATTTATATTCCCTATCTCGATATATTATTTTGATATTGCCATTCCTGGTTATTTATATTCCCTATCTTAATATATTACTTTGATCTCTGTGATCATTTATTTTCAATATATACAATATGGTTACTATGGGGATGCTGACCATTCATAAAACATAATTATTTATATTTCATTACGATGATTTTGTACTGTATTTTTATAATTATATTTTTATAATTATCTGTGATGATATGTACATTATATACAATAATATTAGGAGTATCCTATAATTATTTACTGTAGATATTACTTTGATATAGAACTCTGTACTTATTATCTTCCTTTTTTTTGTTTGCTTGGAATATATTTTATTATCTGTTTATTTTCTTCAACAATGCAGGATGGATCAATATGTGAATTATCAAGTGGAGAGATAATGTCATCGTGATGGACTTTAAGATATATCTACTGTGTATTACCAATTGTATCGTCTATATATGGATAGGGTTTAAGGGCAACTTTGCCCAGATTTAATATGGAGTGTGCACGGACCCAGTGTGGTGCGCGCACGTGGCGTGTCATGGCGGCCTCGCCTCCCTCGACTGGCGTCCTATCAGGAACCGATATGTGCGCATGCGCACTTCGACTTCCTGGACGCCGGCCGAGTGATGGCGATGTGCCCTGGACGACATGCGTGCGCCCTAATACACATAGGGAACAACAGGTGTGCGTCACATTTTTTCTATATATATATATCAGGTGTGGCACTGTCTCTGTACCCCCCGACGAAGCAGCACGCGAAACGCGCGTTGGGGTACGAGGCAGTGTGGTCTCACAACACTTTGGCATTGGTTTGTATTATGCCTGCCCTGGGGGTATTACTATGTTGGTATCACTTGTCTGTCGAATAGGATTTTGTTCTGATCCTCATGATTGTTGATATGCACCCGGTTCTATATACTAACCTATGTGGCTTATATATGGGTTGTAATCATTGGGACCACTGAGACTATCCTATTAGTCTATATATGGGAAATATCCCTCAAATTATGAGGATTTATACTCTACTTATATGTAATCTAATGACTTGTACAGTGGGACTTTTTCCTTAAAATTGTGAGGATTTGTATTTAATCTGTATATGCTATATGATAATCCTATATGAGAATATATTCCTCTATGTAAAAATCTGCATTATCTTGTAAATGTCATGATTTGTTTATGACCTATATATATGGATATATACTCTATTTATGTATGTTTTGTGACAATCTACTAGGGATATGGGGCATATTCCACGGAACTAAGAGGTTCGGAACTCTACTGATACAATCCTACACTTCTACTCTCTGAACTACATCAATTCTATGTGCTTATAGTGATACCTTTTTGACCACACTGCCTCAATTTTATTGGGGTTTTCTATGTCTTAGGGGCTATTAATATGATTTTATGGGGTGTGTGTATGTCTTGTGATAACATTAATAAAAATTTGAAATAGCAAATATATTGAGTATTTTTATCTCTTTATTTAAATTATTAATGTAGAATGAGGAATGAGAATTAGTTTAGTGTATTTGGGTTTCTCATTAGATCTGAAGGATATTTATATATTATATTGAAATGAACGTCTATATCCTTTTTTGTTTACAAATAACTGTTTTTTTGGTGGATATAGGTTCTATAATGGACTTTCGTAGTCGAGATGCCAATTGGTCTACAAGGCTTACAGACATTTTTGGGAATGGGGATGCAGCCGTGGGTGAGTCATCATCGCAACAGTGTCATGAATTACAGAATAACCTTAAAAAACTCCTATATAAGCGCACCAGAACTTGGTGGAACAAGGCCTCACTAGAACAGTACCTCAGCAAAGACATTATTCCTAGAGGACTTCGGATACAGGTATTTCCATCTTTTGCAATAGATGATGCAAATTTTAAATCACGATGGGAGGAGGCGAGTAAGAACTGTTCACGCACTATGCTTGAACTTCTAATCGGCCAGGATAAAAAACAATTGGATGGTCAGGAGATAGAAATTGATACTATTCAAAAAGAACTGAAAAAGTCATTATCTAAAGAAACATGGGATGCTCTAGATAAAGAACTTATGAAGGATCTGGACAGATGGGAGCAAGAAATTAGACAATTTAAGATGAAAAAATTCCATCGTGATACAACTGATTACAAAAATGGACGCGTCTATAAATGGCATCATGGTCAACAAGCTGCCCAAAAATCTCATTTTCCATCTAGACACGATTCAATGTCTTCCAGTGATAGTTCTTCTGCGGTCCATTTTTTGGATATGCGCCAGACCTCAGAGGACGATCCAGATCCAAGAGAACAGGGAAGGCGAATGGAAACTCGCTATACAGCCTCCAGGAATTACAAAAGGAAGCAGGGACCCCAATGGAAAAAACGATAACGCAGGATAAACTTAAGGTAATTAATTTATCTGACAAAACTTTCAGTATTGAGCAACTGGAAGTACTGGAAAAAGGGTTGACCTTCTCGCCTGTGGCTAACTTTGACTGTTTTACGGCCATAAAAGACGTTCAACTTTTTGGACGTAAATTAATGCTTAAGAGACACTTCTCTAAATACCAAGACGAGTTTCGTCGCAATGCAACTGCCGAGGAGAAAGAGGCTATTTCAGTCTTGGACTCCTTACTTAAAGAACAGGAAGACATACCCAACTTTCCACCTTTTTGTAAGAAAAAATCAACAGCCTTCCCCCCTTTATCTGCCTGTGCCCCAATTGAGCTTTTTACAAAATTGGTAATACAAGATCTTAGAACGCTCCCAAGCCAAAGATCTCATGATAACCTCAACTACAAACAAAGGATTGCCCTTAAGGAATTAAGAACTATGAATGACATTGTCATTAAGAGGGCAGATAAAGGGGGTAATGTTGTTATCTGGCCAACTGTAAAATATGAAAGAGAGGCCCTACGACAACTCTCCGATACTTCATGTTATCGGAGACTTGAGCAGAACCCTACATTGAAATTTTGTAATGAGTTGGTCAATATTTTGGAAACTGCTGTGGCCCATAATATTATCCCCAAATCCATATATGAAGGCCTAATCACTAAAAACCCTACTATACCGACATTATACCTTCTCCCAAAGGTTCATAAAGACACTCTTGAACCACCCGGGCGTCCCATAGTGTCTGGTAAAAATAGCCTATGTGAGCCTGTCTGTAGATTCCTTGACTACTATCTTAAACCAATGGTACAGAATCTACCATCATATATCAGAGATTCAACAGATTTGTTGGTGAGATTGCAGGACATGACATTAGAGGAGGACATCATCATGGTAACTGCGGGCGTGGAGTCCCTTTATACATCTATTAATCATAATGACGGCTTAACAGCAGTAAAATTCTTTCTAGATTCAACTAACATTGAACAACGATTGATTGAACTATTACTCCACCTATTACAATACGTCCTTACACATAACTTTTTCCTATTTAAGGATCGTATATACCTACAGGAGAGGGGCACGGCTATGGGGGCATCTTGTGCGCCCTCATATGCGTGCCTCTTCCTGGGGTATTGGGAACATTATCTCAATTTCCCGGACCATGATGATGGAGCGGTCCAACTCTGGGTCCGCTTCATCGATGATGTTTTCCTGCTGTGTCAGGGTAAAAAGTGTCGGTTAGAATGTTTCCTTAATAAATTGAACCAGAACAAGCAGAACATAAGACTGACATATTCCTCGAGCCCTGATGAGATAGACTTTTTAGATTTACATATCACAAGGGGGAAGGATGGTCAGATTTCCACTGACATCCACCGGAAGAAAACAGCAGTGAATTCATTACTAAATGCTAAATCGTCTCATCCCCCTCAGGTAATTAAATCAATCCCTACGGGACAATTCCTCCGGGCTAGGAGAATATGTTCCTCGGATGTTCTCTTTGAGGGTCAAGCTAGGGAATTAAAAAAACGATTTAAGGTCCGTAATTATAACCCTGATGTTATTCAACAGGGTTACGTCAGAGCAATGACAACTTCAAGAGATCAACTTCTGAAGAAGAAAACAAAAGAAAAAAATGAACAGGTGAGACTAATTACACCCTACCATACGCATTGGAGAGAAATGTCGGCGATTTTCACAAGATACTGGCCTGTCCTTCTATCTGATCCCACCTTAAAAAACATAATCCCCTCAAGACCTTTAGTGACCCCTAGAAGATCAAAAAATCTAAATGATATATTAGTGAGAAGTCACTATATACCACCTACATCTGGGGGCCTCAATTTTGGTCATGTAAAACCTAAATGGGGCTGTTTCCCATGTGGCGCATGCAGTGCCTGTTCTCAGGTAGATAGAGCATTCTCCTTCCATGACTCCCAAAATACTCGTAATTTCAGAATTTACAAGTGGCTAACTTGCCGCTCTACTGACGTTATCTGCTGGGCGACCTGCCCATGTAAGTTAATTTACGTTGGGTTAACATCAAGAGAGTTCCGTGTGAGAGTTTTGGAACACTTGAGAGACATAAAAAATGCGGCGAAAATTATAGATCCGGAGCAAATAGCTAAGCTCAAAAATATCCCTAAGCACTTTCGAGAACTGCATAATTGCAATTGGCGCCTCTTGCGCTTTCGAGCAATTGACCAGATCAGATTGGGAGCTAGGGGCGGAGATGCTAAAAACTTGCTACATAAAACTGAAGTAAAATGGATCACTATCCTTGATACAATTAAACCGAAGGGCCTTAATGACTCAGTGAGCTTTGCGCCATTTCTGGTGTGACTTCTCATAATGGGATTGAATTGGTGGCACTGTTGCGGTTATGCCTTATCCCACTACACTGTATCTTCTATATTGCCATTCCTGGTTATTTATATTCCCTATCTCGATATATTATTTTGATATTGCCATTCCTGGTTATTTATATTCCCTATCTTAATATATTACTTTGATCTCTGTGATCATTTATTTTCAATATATACAATATGGTTACTATGGGGATGCTGACCATTCATAAAACATAATTATTTATATTTCATTACGATGATTTTGTACTGTATTTTTATAATTATATTTTTATAATTATCTGTGATGATATGTACATTATATACAATAATATTAGGAGTATCCTATAATTATTTACTGTAGATATTACTTTGATATAGAACTCTGTACTTATTATCTTCCTTTTTTTTGTTTGCTTGGAATATATTTTATTATCTGTTTATTTTCTTCAACAATGCAGGATGGATCAATATGTGAATTATCAAGTGGAGAGATAATGTCATCGTGATGGACTTTAAGATATATCTACTGTGTATTACCAATTGTATCGTCTATATATGGATAGGGTTTAAGGGCAACTTTGCCTAGATTTAATATGGAGCGTGCACGGACCCAGTGTGGTGCGCGCGCGTGGCGTGTCATGGCGGCCTCGCCTCCCTCGACTGGCGTCCTATCAGGAACCGATATGTGCGCATGCGCACTTCGACTTCCTGGACGCTGGCCGAGTGATGGCGATGTGCCCTGGACGACATGCGTGCGCCCTAATACACATAGGGAACAACAGGTGTGCGTCACATTTTTTCTATATATATATATCAGGTGTGGCACTGTCTCTGTACCCCCCGACGAAGCAGCACGTGAAACGCGCATTGGGGTACGAGGCAGTGTGGTCTCACAAAACTTTGGCATTGGTTTGTATTATGCCTGCCCTGGGGGTATTACTATGTTGGTATCACTTGTCTGTCGAATAGGATTTTGTTCTGATCCTCATGATTGTTGATATGCACCCGGTTCTATATACTAACCTATGTGGCTTATATATGGGTTGTAATCATTGGGACCACTGAGACTATCCTATTAGTCTATATATGGGAAATATCCCTCAAATTATGAGGATTTATACTCTACTTATATGTAATCTAATGACTTGTACAGTGGGACTTTTTCCTTAAAATTGTGAGGATTTGTATTTAATCTGTATATGCTATATGATAATCCTATATGAGAATATATTCCTCTATGTAAAAATCTGCATTATCTTGTAAATGTCATGATTTGTTTATGACCTATATATATGGATATATACTCTATTTATGTATGTTTTGTGACAATCTACTAGGGATATGGGGCATATTCCACGGAACTAAGAGGTTCGGAACTCTACTGATACAATCCTACACTTCTACTCTCTGAACTACATCAATTCTATGTGCTTATAGTGATACCTTTTTGACCACACTGCCTCAATTTTATTGGGGTTTTCTATGTCTTAGGGGCTATTAATATGATTTTATGGGGTGTGTGTATGTCTTGTGATAACATTAATAAAAATTTGAAATAGCAAATATATTGAGTATTTTTATCTCTTTATTTAAATTATTAATGTAGAATGAGGAATGAGAATTAGTTTAGTGTATTTGGGTTCCTCATTAGATCTGAAGGATATTTATATATTATATTGAAATGAACGTCTATATCCTTTTTTGTTTACAAATTGCTGTCTTTTCCTGCCTGATTATCTGCTACCTGCCTGCTAGTCTGAGGTCCGACGGTCTGCCTTACTACTCCTGTCAGTCTGTCTAAGGACCAGCCTGTCCGCTCACCTGGGAGCGCACTTCAGCCATCTGCCTGCTTGCCTGAGGTCCGATGGTCTGCCTTCCAACTCCTGTCAGTCTGTCTGTGGACCAGCTTGCCTGCTCACCTGGGAGCACACATCTGCTACCTGCCTGCTAGCCTACCTGGAGGCTCCGCCGTCACGTGCTGTGACCACCTGCCTGTCCAGTGACTCCTGCCCGCTCACCTGGGAGCGCTCATCTGCTGCCTGTCTGCTAGCCTACCTGGAGGCTCTGCCGTCACGTGCTGTGACCACCCGCCTGTCCAGAGACTTCTGCCCGCTCACCTGGGAGCGCTCATCTGCCGCCTGTCTGTTGGTCTTCCTGGAGGCTCCGCCGTCACATGCTGTGACCACCCGTTCATCCAGAGACTCTCGCCTGCTCACCTGGGAGCTCACGTCTATCATCAGCCGCCACAGGTCGTACCAACCCTTTACCCAGAGACTGCCCCGGTCACTTGCCGTGACCATCTGCCCGTTCATCCAGAGACTGCCCCGGTCACTTGCCGTGACCATCTGCCCGTTCATTCAGAGACTGCCCCGGTCACTTGCCGTGACCATCTGCCCGTTCATCCAGAGACTGCCCCGGTCACTTGCCGTGACCTCCTGCCCGTTCATCCAGAGACTGCCCCGGTCACTTGCCGTGACCTCCAGCCCGTTCACTCTGAGACTGTCCCGGTCACCTGCTGTGACTTCCTGCCCGTCTTCCCTGGTCGCCACCCGCTCCCTTACAAGGACCGCCCCCTTGTATAGTAGCTCAGAGGTTCCGCCTCCCAGACCCGTTACAGTTTGCTCGGGCCATGGAACCCGGTGGCACCCAAGCTCCCTCGCTCTCGGACCTCTGTCATGAACTGTCCCGTCAGAGGTCCCAACAGGAGTCCATCCTGGGTCACCTGCGGAAAGTCAATTCTCGCCTGGACACTCTGACTGCTCCACCAGCAACCGCCGCCAGTGCCATGACTCGCAACCCGGCAGCTCCGCTGCCCACCAATACCATGGTATCTTACCCCGGACCCCGGCTTTCTGCACCTCCTCGCTTCGGAGGCGACTCCGCCCAGGCTCGGGGCTTCATTAATCAGTGCACCCTGCACTTTGAACTATTGTCCCACCAGTTTAACTCCGACCGGGCCAAAATTGCCTTCATCATGTCCCATCTCACCGGGGAGGCCCTGGCCTGGCTAAATCCTCTATGGGAGAGAGGAGACCCCCTGGTGTCCGACTTGCCTGCCTTCCTCACGGCTTTCCGGAAAGTCTTCGACGAACCCGGACGGAAGACCTCATCCGCATCATCTCTGCTACGCCTCCGTCAGGGAAGTCTCACCGTGGGCCAATATGCCATACGGTTCCGTACCCTTACCTCGGAGCTGGCCTGGGATAACGACGCTCTGGTATCCGTCTTCTGGGAGGGTCTGTCCGGCCGTATTAAAGATGAACTTGCCGGTCGGGACGTTCCTACCACTCTCGATGACCTAATATCTCTTGCCACCCGGATTGACCTACGGTTCCAGGAGCGTGCCAAAGAGGTCACCCGTGAGAGGAGGTTTCCACGTCTAGCTCCTACTTTTCAGAAACCCGTCACTCCCTCCGTCTCTCCCCAGGTACACTCTCCTGAGCCTATGCAGGTCGACCAGACCAAGATGGTCAAAACCCGTCAGGACTTACGCCGTGCCGAGGGGAGCTGCTTCTACTGTGGCAGTAAGGAGCACCGGATCCGTGCCTGCCCAGAGAGGTCGGGAAACGCCTGTGTCTAGGTTCGCTCAGAGAGGTCGACCTAGACAAGAATAAATCCTCTCCATCTCTGCTGCTGTCAGTTTCAATCGTCTGCGGGGAGAACCGTTATTTCGAACTAGCCCAACTGGACTCTGGAGCAGCCGGGAATCTTATTTCATAGTCCCTGGTAGAGAAATACCGCATCCCCACCAAACCTCTGGCTGTACCCTTGTCTGTTGCTGCCGTGGATGGGGGCCTCTTACCACGCCCCATCCAACTCATCACCGAATCCATTACTCTGCAGGTGGGAATGCTGCATTCTGAGAGTATCTCCTTTCATGTTCTGCCTGGACTCTCTCATGCCCTCTTGCTAGGTCTACCTTGGCTCCAGAGACATGCACCCGTGCTTGACTGGCAGACCGGAGAAGTCCTTCGCTGGGGACAGGACTGCCATAAGACCTGTCTGGTTCCCGTCCATCCCGTCCGTCCTTCTCCTACCCCAGCTAATCTACCTGGACTTCCGATTCCTTATTGGTCTTATGCTGATGTCTTTAATAAAAAGGAAGCAGAGACACTACCCCCTCATAGACCATACGACTGCCCTATCGACTTGCTACCCGGTACTACTCCTCCCCGTGGGCGTATTTATCCATTATCCGCTGCTGAGACCCGGTCGATGTCCGAATATATTGAGGAGAATCTGGCCAGGGGATTCATCCGGAAATCTACCTCCCCGGCGGGAGCAGGCTTCTTCTTCGTAAAAAAGAAGGACGGCTCTCTCCGTCCCTGTATAGACTATAGAGGCCTTAACCAGATCACGATGAAGAATAAGTACCCCCTTCCGCTCATTCCGGAGTTATTTGATCGTCTGAGAGGGGCTAGAATCTTCACCAAACTGGACCTCCGTGGGGCGTACAACCTGGTTCGTATCCGTCAGGGGGATGAATGGAAGACGGCATTCAACACCCGGGACGGCCACTATGAATATCTGGTAATGCCCTTTGGTCTCTGTAACGCTCCTGCTGTCTTTCAAGAGTTGGTCAATGACATCTTCCGGGACCTTCTCTACTCCTGCGTAGTGGTGTACCTGGACAACATCTTGGTCTTCTCTCCGGATCTCCAGACTCACCGGAGGGACGTTCGTCAGGTCCTGCTCAGGCTCAGGCAGAATCACCTCTTCGCTAAATACGAGAAGTGCCTCTTTGAGCAGACCTCGCTTCCGTTTTTGGGCTACATTATTTCTCAGACCGGCCTACGAATGGATCCAGAGAAACTGTCTGCCATCGAGAAATGGCCTCGACCGGAGGGGTTGAAGGCCATTCAGCGGTTCCTGGGCTTCGCCAACTACTACCGCCTCTTCATACCACACTTCTCTTCCCGGACTGCCCCAATTTCCGCGCTCACCCATAAGGGTACTAATCCCAAAGAGTGGCCGCCCGAAGCAGAAGAGGCCTTTCTTTCCTTAAAACAGGCCTTCTCTTCCGCCCCGGTGCTGCATCGCCCGGACGGCAACAAGCAGTTCTTCCTGGAAGTTGACGCCTCCTCCTCTGGAGCCGGAGCGGTACTTACTCAAAAATCATCTTCCGGGAGAATGGTAACTTGCGGCTTCTTCTCTAAACTCTTCTCCTCCTCAGAGCGCAATTATTCCATAGGAGACCGAGAGTTATTGGCCATCAAACTGGCATTGGAGGAGTGGCGTTACCTGCTCGAGGGGGCTCTTCACCCGGTAATAATTTACACTGACCACAAGAACTTGTCTTACCTCCAGCATGCCCAGAGACTTAACCCGCGCCAAGCCCGGTGGTCCTTGTTTTTTGCTCGCTTTGATTTTGTTCTTCATTTTCGCCCGGCTGACAAAAACGTCAAGGCGGACGCCCTGTCTCAATCCTTTCTGGTGTCTGATCTCGAGGAAGATCCGAAACACATCATCGATCCCGCCAGAGTAATGCAGGTGGCTCCCGTGAGTCTAAATCGTCTCCCTCCCGGAAAGACGTTCGTATCAGTACCTGATCGGGAGAAGATCCTTCACTGGGGTCACTCGTCTAAACTGGCTGGCCATGCCGGTCAGAAAAAGACCCTCCAGCTTATTACCCGGCACTACTGGTGGCCTACCCTGCACAAGGACGTAATAGACTTTGTTTCTGCCTGTGTGTCCTGCGCCCGCAACAAGGTTCCGAGACATCTGCCAGCCGGTCGCCTCCTTCCGCTCCCAGTACCTGCTGCCCCCTGGCAGCATATAGCAATGGACTTTATAACTGATCTCCCAGTCTCGGCCGGTTGTACGGTCATTTGGGTGGTCGCTGACCGCTTCTCCAAGATGGCTCATTTCGTTCCCCTGCCAGGCCTCCCGTCTGCACCCGAGCTAGCTAAAGACTTTATTCATCACATCTTTCGTCTTCATGGCCTGCCCCTCCACATCGTGTCGGATCGTGGGGTACAGTTCACCTCACGCTTCTGGAGAGCCACTTGTAAACTGCTAGATGTCACCCTGGACTTCTCTTCCGCTTACCACCCACAGTCCAATGGTCAAGTGGAGCGGATCAATCAGAACCTGACCAGTTACCTCCGGCACTTCGTTAATGCCCATCATTCAGACTGGGTGGATCTCCTACCATGGGCCGAGTTCACTTATAACAATCACGAGAGCGAATCCTCCTCCAAATCCCCGTTTTTTGTAGTCTTCGGTCAGCATCCTCGGATTCCTTTTCCTGTCTCCACCTCTGTGGACAACCCACCTGCGGAATCTCTCGTTAGCAAATTTTCCTCCATTTGGGAGAGTACCCGATCCGCACTCCTTCAGTCGTCCGAACGGATGAAAAGACACGCTGACAAAAAACGCCTGGATCCTCCACAATTTCGTCCCGGAGATAAAGTCTGGCTCTCATCTAAATATGTCCGACTCAAGATACCTTCTTACAAGTTAGGGCCTCGGTTCATCGGCCCCCTGGAGGTCATCAGTCAGATCAACCCGGTGGCCTATAAATTGAAACTCCCGGCCAACTTACGGATCCCTAACTCCTTCCATGTATCTCTCCTCAAACCTGTGGTACTTAACTCTTTTTCCAAGTCTACAGGTACGCCTCCTGCTCCGGTTTCTGCTGAGGACGAGTTTGAGGTAGAGAACATTCTTGCCACCAAAAGGGTAAGAGGAAAGACCTTTTTTCTAGTAGATTGGAAGGGGTTTGGTCCTGAGGAGAGAACGTGGGAGCCCCGGGAGAACATCCATGCCCCTCTTATCCTTGCTAAATTTCTGTCTGGCCTAAAAAAGGGGGTGCCTAAAGGGGGGGGTACTGTAGCGCCGGCGTCCCTGCCCTCTGCTAGGCAGGGACGCTGTTCCCCTCACCTCCCTGCTCCGTGCCCGGCGTCCTCCTCCCGCTCTGCTGGCAGCGCGCGCTCCTTCCCGGCCACTGTGCTTAGGGCGCGCGCGCTTTCCCTCCCTCTTAAAGGGGCCGCGCGCGCCGTCCTAAGGAGTCCCCGGCCAATGGCCGGAGGACTTCACCATATATAAGGCACCTCCTCCAAAATGGAGGTGCCCGAGCAATGTTGTTGCACTGTTCACTACTCTGCTTCAGCCCTCAGGTCCCGTTGCCAGTTACCTGCCAGATACCTGCCAGATTCCTGCCAGCTTGCTGTCTTTTCCTGCCTGATTATCTGCTACCTGCCTGCTAGTCTGAGGTCCGACGGTCTGCCTTACTACTCCTGTCAGTCTGTCTAAGGACCAGCCTGTCCGCTCACCTGGGAGCGCACTTCAGCCACCTGCCTGCTTGCCTGAGGTCCGACGGTCTGCCTTCCAACTCCTGTCAGTCTGTCTATGGACCAGCTTGCCTGTTCACCTGGGAGCACACATCTGCTACCTGCCTGCTAGCCTACCTGGAGGCTCCGCCGTCACGTGCTGTGACCACCTGCCTGTCCAGTGACTCCTGCCCGCTCACCTGGGAGCGCTCATCTGCTGCCTGTCTGCTAGCCTACCTGGAGGCTCTGCCGTTACGTGCTGTGACCACCCGCCTGTCCAGAGACTTCTGCCCGCTCACCTGGGAGCGCTCATCTGCCGCCTGTCTGTTGGTCTTCCTGGAGGCTCCGCCTTCACATGCTGTGACCACCCGTTCATCCAGAGACTCTCGCCTGCTCACCTGGGAGCTCACGTCTATCATCAGCCGCCACAGGTCGTACCAACCCTTTACCCAGAGACTGCCCCGGTCACTTGCCGTGACCATCTGCCCGTTCATCCAGAGGCTGCCCCGGTCACTTGCCGTGACCATCTGCCCGTTCATTCAGAGACTGCCCCGGTCACTTGCCGTGACCATCTGCCCGTTCATCCAGAGACTGCCCCGGTCACTTGCCGTGACCATCTGCCCGTTCATCCAGAGACTGCCCCGGTCACTTGCCGTGACCTCCAGCCCGTTCACTCTGAGACTGTCCCGGTCACCTGCTGTGACTTCCTGCCCGTCTTCCCTGGTCGCCACCCGCTCCCTTACAAGGACCGCCCCCTTGTATAGTAGCTCAGAGGTTCCGCCTCCCAGACCCGTTACACTTTATATATATAATGTATTGGTAATACAGGGGGTGTACTCACTTATGCTGAGTGCTTTATATATATAATGTATTGGTAATACAGGGGGTGTACTCACTTATGCTGAGTGCTTTATATATATAATGTATTGGTAATACAGGGGGTGTACTCACATATGCTGAGTGCTTTATATATATAATGTATTGGTAATACAGGGGGTGTACTCACTTATGCTGAGTGCTTTATATATATAATGTATTGGTAATACAGGGGGTGTACTCACATATGCTGAGTGCTTTATATATATAATGTATTGGTAATACAGGGGGTGTACTCACTTATGCTGAGTGCTTTATATATATAATGTATTGGTAATACAGGGGGTGTACTCACTTATGCTGAGTGCTTTATATATATAATGTATTGGTAATACAGGGGGTGTACTCACTTATGCTGAGTGCTTTATATATATAATGTATTGGTAATACAGGGGGTGTACTCACATATGCTGAGTGCTTTATATATATAATGTATTGGTAATACAGGGGGTGTACTCACTTATGCTGAGTGCTTTATATATATAATGTATTGGTAATACAGGGGGTGTACTCACATATGCTGAGTGCTTTATATATATAATGTATTGGTAATACAGGGGGTGTACTCACTTATGCTGAGTGCTTTATATATATAATGTATTGGTAATACAGGGGGTGTACTCACATATGCTGAGTGCTTTATATATATAATGTATTGGTAATACAGGGGGTGTACTCACTTATGCTGAGCGCTTTATATATGTAATGTATTGGTAATACAGGGGGTGTACTCACATATGCTGAGCGCTTTATATATATAATGTATTGGTAATACAGGGGGTGTACTCACATATGCTGAGTGCTTTATATATATAATGTATTGGTAATACAGGGGGTGTACTCACATATGCTGAGTGCTTTATATATATAATGTATTGGTAATACAGGGGGTGTACTCACATATGCTGAGCGCTTTATATATATAATGTATTGGTAATACAGGGGGTGTACTCACATATGCTGAGCGCTTTATATATATAATGAATTGGTAATACAGGGGGTGTACTCACATATGCTGAGCGCTTTATATATATAATGTATTGGTAATACAGGGGGTGTACTCACTTATGCTGAGCGCTTTATATATATAATGTATTGGTAATACAGGGGGTGTACTCACTTATGCTGAGCGCTTTATATATATAATGTATTGGTAATACAGGGGGTGTACTCACTTATGCTGAGTGCTTTATATATATAATGTATTGGCAATACAGGGGGTGTACTCACTTATGCTGAGTGCTTTATATATATAATGTATTGGTAATACAGGGGGTGTACTCACATATGCTGAGTGCTTTATATATATAATGTATTGGTAATACAGGGGGTGTACTCACTTATGCTGAGTGCTTTATATATATAATATATGGATAATACAGGGGGTGTACTCACTTATGCTGAGTGCTTTATATATATAATGTATTGGTAATACAGGGGGTGTACTCACTTATGCTGAGTGCTTTATATATATAATGT
This sequence comes from Phyllobates terribilis, assembly GCF_046119375.1. Lineage (NCBI taxonomy): Eukaryota > Metazoa > Chordata > Amphibia > Anura > Dendrobatidae > Phyllobates > Phyllobates terribilis. The sequence goes on from NW_027368247.1 coordinate 33,125, forward strand.
ATTGGTAATACAGGGGGTGTACTCACTTATGCTGAGTGCTTTATATATATAATGTATTGGTAATACAGGGGGTGTACTCACATATGCTGAGTGCTTTATATATATAATGTATTGGTAATACAGGGGGTGTACTCACATATGCTGAGTGCTTTATATATATAATGTATTGGTAATACAGGGGGTGTACTCACTTATGCTGAGTGCTTTATATATATAATGTATTGGTAATACAGGGGGTGTACTCACTTATGCTGAGTGCTTTATATATATAATGTATTGGTAATACAGGGGGTGTACTCACTTATGCTGAGTGCTTTATATATATAATGTATTGGTAATACAGGGGGTGTACTCACTTATGCTGAGTGCTTTATATATATAATGTATTGGTAATACAGGGGGTGTACTCACTTATGCTGAGTGCTTTATATATATAATGTATTGGTAATACAGGGGGTGTACTCACTTATGCTGAGTGCTTTATATATATAATGTATTGGTAATACAGGGGGTGTACTCACATATGCTGAGTGCTTTATATATATAATGTATTGGTAATACAGGGGGTGTACTCACATATGCTGAGTGCTTTATATATATAATGTATTGGTAATACAGGGGGTGTACTCACTTATGCTGAGTGCTTTATATATATAATGTATTGGTAATACAGGGGGTGTACTCACTTATGCTGAGTGCTTTATATATATAATGTATTGGTAATACAGGGGGTGTACTCACTTATGCTGAGTGCTTTATATATATAATGTATTGGTAATACAGGGGGTGTACTCACTTATGCTGAGTGCTTTATATATATAATGTATTGGTAATACAGGGGGTGTACTCACTTATGCTGAGTGCTTTATATATATAATGTATTGGTAATACAGGGGGTGTACTCACTTATGCTGAGTGCTTTATATATATAATGTATTGGTAATACAGGGGGTGTACTCACATATGCTGAGTGCTTTATATATATAATGTATTGGTAATACAGGGGGTGTACTCACATATGCTGAGTGCTTTATATATATAATGTATTGGTAATACAGGGGGTGTACTCACTTATGCTGAGTGCTTTATATATATAATGTATTGGTAATACAGGGGGTGTACTCACTTATGCTGAGTGCTTTATATATAATGTATTGGTAATACAGGGGGTGTACTCACATATGCTGAGTGCTTTATATATATAATGTATTGGTAATACAGGGGGGTGTACTCACATATGCTGAGTGCTTTATATATATAATGTATTGGTAATACAGGGGGTGAACTCACATATGCTGAGTGCTTTATATATATAATGTATTGGTAATACAGGGGGTGTACTCACTTATGCTGAGTGCTTTATATATATAATGTATTGGTAATACAGGGGGTGTACTCACTTATGCTGAGTGCTTTATATATATAATGTATTGGTAATACAGGGGGTGTACTCACATATGCTGAGTGCTTTATATATATAATGTATTGGTAATACAGGGGGTGTACTCACATATGCTGAGTGCTTTATATATATAATGTATTGGTAATACAGGGGGTGTACTCACTTATGCTGAGTGCTTTATATATATAATGTATTGGTAATACAGGGGGTGAACTCACATATGCTGAGTGCTTTATATATATAATGTATTGGTAATACAGGGGGTGTACTCACTTATGCTGAGTGCTTTATATATATAATGTATTGGTAATACAGGGGGTGTACTCACTTATGCTGAGTGCTTTATATATATAATGTATTGGTAATACAGGGGGTGTACTCACATATGCTGAGTGCTTTATATATATAATGTATTGGTAATACAGGGGGTGTACTCACATATGCTGAGTGCTTTATATATATAATGTATTGGTAATACAGGGGGTGTACTCACTTATGCTGAGTGCTTTATATATATAATGTATTGGTAATACAGGGGGTGTACTCACATTATGCTGAGTGCTTTATATATATAATGTATTGGTAATACAGGGGGTGTACTCACTTATGCTGAGTGCTTTATATATATAATGTATTGGTAATACAGGGGGTGTACTCACTTATGCTGAGTGCTTTATATATATAATGTATTGGTAATACAGGGGGTGTACTCACTTATGCTGAGTGCTTTATATATATAATGTATTGGTAATACAGGGGTGTACTCACTTATGCTGAGTGCTTTATATATATAATGTATTGGTAATACAGGGGTGTACTCACATATGCTGAGTGCTTTATATATATAATGTATTGGTAATACAGGGGGTGTACTCACATATGCTGAGTGCTTTATATATAATGTATTGGTAATACAGGGGGTGTACTCACTTATGCTGAGTGCTTTATATATATAATGTATTGGTAATACAGGGGGTGTACTCACTTATGCTGAGTGCTTTATATATATAATGTATTGGTAATACAGGGGGTGTACTCACTTATGCTGAGTGCTTTATATATATAATGTATTGGTAATACAGGGGGTGTACTCACTTATGCTGAGTGCTTTATATATATAATGTATTGGTTATACAGGGGTGTACTCACTTATGCTGAGTGCTTTATATATATAATGTATTGGTAATACAGGGGTGTACTCACATATGCTGAGTGCTTTATATATATAATGTATTGGTAATACAGGGGGTGTACTCACATATGCTGAGTGCTTTATATATATAATGTATTGGTAATACAGGGGTGTACTCACATATGCTGAGTGCTTTATATATATAATGTATTGGTAATACAGGGGGTGTACTCACTTATGCTGAGTGCTTTATATATATAATGTATTGGTAATACAGGGGGTGTACTCACATATGCTGAGTGCTTTATATATATAATGTATTGGTAATACAGGGGGTGTACTCACTTATGCTGAGTGCTTTATATATATAATGTATTGGTAATACAGGGGGTGTACTCACTTATGCTGAGTGCTTTATATATATAATGTATTGGTAATACAGGGGGTGTACTCACTTATGCTGAGTGCTTTATATATATAATGTATTGGTAATACAGGGGGTGTACTCACTTATGCTGAGTGCTTTATATATATAATGTATTGGTAATACAGGGGGTGTACTCACTTATGCTGAGTGCTTTATATATATAATGTATTGGTAATACAGGGGGTGTACTCACTTATGCTGAGTGCTTTATATATATAATGTATTGGTAATACAGGGGGTGTACTCACTTATGCTGAGTGCTTTATATATATAATGTATTGGTAATACAGGGGGTGTACTCACATATGCTGAGTGCTTTACATATATAATGTATTGGTAATACAGGGGGTGTACTCACTTATGCTGAGTGCTTTATATATATAATGTATTGGTAATACAGGGGGTGTACTCACATATGCTGAGTGCTTTATATATATAATGTATTGGTAATACAGGGGGTGTACTCACATATGCTGAGTGCTTTATATATATAATGTATTGGTAATACAGGGGGTGTACTCACTTATGCTGAGTGCTTTATATATATAATGTATTGGTAATACAGGGGGTGTACTCACTTATGCTGAGTGCTTTATATATATAATGTATTGGTAATACAGGGGGTGTACTCACTTATGCTGAGTGCTTTATATATATAATGTATTGGTAATACAGGGGGTGTACTCACTTATGCTGAGTGCTTTATATATATAATGTATTGGTAATACAGGGGGTGTACTCACTTATGCTGAGTGCTTTATATATATAATGTATTGGTAATACAGGGGGTGTACTCACATATGCTGAGTGCTTTATATATATAATGTATTGGTAATACAGGGGGTGTACTCACATATGCTGAGTGCTTTATATATATAATGTATTGGTAATACAGGGGGTGTACTCACTTATGCTGAGTGCTTTATATATATAATGTATTGGTAATACAGGGGGTGTACTCACTTATGCTGAGTGCTTTATATATATAATGTATTGGTAATACAGGGGGTGTACTCACATATGCTGAGTGCTTTATATATATAATGTATTGGTAATACAGGGGGTGTACTCACTTATGCTGAGTGCTTTATATATATAATGTATTGGTAATACAGGGGGTGTACTCACTTATGCTGAGTGCTTTATATATATAATGTATTGGTAATACAGGCTGTGTACTCACTTATGCTGAGTGCTTTATATATATAATGTATTGGTAATACAGGGGGTGTACTCACTTATGCTGAGTGCTTTATATATATAATGTATTGGTAATACAGGGGGTGTACTCACTTATGCTGAGTGCTTTATATATATAATGTATTGGTAATACAGGGGGTGTACTCACATATGCTGAGTGCTTTATATATATAAGGTATTGGTAATACAGGGGGTGTACTCACTTATGCTGAGTGCTTTATATATATAACGTATTGGTAATACAGGGGGTGTACTCACTTATGCTGAGTGCTTTATATATATAACGTATTGGTAATACAGGGGGTGTACTCACATATGCTGAGTGCTTTATATATATAATGTATTGGTAATACAGGGGGTGTACTCACTTATGCTGAGTGCTTTATATATATAATGTATTGGTAATACAGGGGGTGTACTCACTTATGCTGAGTGCTTTATATATAAATGTATTGGTAATACAGGGGGTGTACTCACATATGCTGAGTGCTTTATATATATAATGTATTGGTAATACAGGGGGTGTACTCACTTATGCTGAGTGCTTTATATATATAATGTATTGGTAATACAGGGGGTGTACTCACTTATGCTGAGTGCTTTATATATATAATATATTGGTAATACAGGGGTGTACTCACATATGCTGAGTGCTTTATATATATAATGTATTGGTAATACAGGGGTGTACTCACTTATGCTGAGTGCTTTATATATATAATGTATTGGTAATACAGGGGGTGTACTCACTTATGCTAGATGCTATATATATAATGTATTGGTAATACAGGGGGTGTACTCACTTATGCTGAGTGCTTTATATATATAATGTATTGGTAATACAGGGGGTGTACTCACATATGCTGAGTGCTTTATATATATAATGTATTGGTAATACAGGGGGTGTACTCACTTATGCTGAGTGCTTTATATATATAATGTATTGGTAATACAGGGGGTGTACTCACATATGCTGAGTGCTTTATATATATAATGTATTGGTAATACAGGGGGTGTACTCACATATGCTGAGTGCTTTATATATATAATGTATTGGTAATACAGGGGGTGTACTCACTTATGCTGAGTGCTTTATATATATAATGTATTGGTAATACAGGGGGTGTACTCACATATGCTGAGCGCTTTATATATATAATGTATTGGTAATACAGGGGGTGTACTCACATATGCTGAGTGCTTTATATATATAATGTATTGGTAATACAGGGGGTGTACTCATGCTGAGTGCTTTATATATATAATGTATTGGTAATACAGGGGGTGTACTCACTTATGCTGAGTGCTTTATATATATAATGTATTGGTAATACAGGGGGTGTACTCACATATGCTGAGTGCTTTATATATATAATGTATTGGTAATACAGGGGGTGTACTCACTTATGCTGAGTGCTTTATATATATAATGTATTGGTAATACAGGGGGTGTACTCACTTATGCTGAGTGCTTTATATATATAATGTATTGGTAATACAGGGGGTGTACTCACTTATGCTGAGTGCTTTATATATATAATGTATTGGTAATACAGGGGGTGTACTCACATATGCTGAGTGCTTTATATATATAATGTATTGGTAATACAGGGGGTGTACTCACTTATGCTGAGTGCTTTATATATATAATGTATTGGTAATACAGGGGGTGTACTCACTTATGCTGAGTGCTTTATATATATAATGTATTGGTAATACAGGGGGTGTACTCACTTATGCTGAGTGCTTTATATATATAATGTATTGCAGTAATACAGGGGGTGTACTCACATATGCTGAGTGCTTTATATATATAATGTATTGGTAATACAGGGGGTGTACTCACATATGCTGAGTGCTTTATATATATAATGTATTGGTAATACAGGGGGTGTACTCACATATGCTGAGTGCTTTATATATATAATGTATTGGTAATACAGGGGGTGTACTCACATATGCTGAGTGCTTTATATATATAATGTATTGGTAATACAGGGGGTGTACTCACATATGCTGAGTGCTTTATATATATAATGTATTGGTAATACAGGGGGTGTACTCACTTATGCTGAGTGCTTTATATATATAATGTATTGGTAATACAGGGGGTGTACTCACATATGCTGAGTGCTTTATATATATAATGTATTGGTAATACAGGGGGTGTACTCACATATGCTGAGTGCTTTATATATATAATGTATTGGTAATACAGGGGTGTACTCACTTATGCTGAGTGCTTTATATATATAATGTATTGGTAATACAGGGGGTGTACTCACATATGCTGAGTGCTTTATATATATAATATATTGGTAATACAGGGGGTGTACTCACTTATGCTGAGTGCTTTATATATATAATGTATTGGTAATACAGGGGGTGTACTCACATATGCTGAGTGCTTTATATATATAATGTATTGGTAATACAGGGGGTGTACTCACATATGCTGAGTGCTTTATATATATAATGTATTGGTAATACAGGGGGTGTACTCACTTATGCTGAGTGCTTTATATATATAATGTATTGGTAATACAGGGGGTGTACTCACATATGCTGAGTGCTTTATATATATAATGTATTGGTAATACAGGGGGTGTACTCACATATGCTGAGTGCTTTATATATATAATGTATTGGTAATACAGGGGGTGTACTCACATATGCTGAGTGCTTTATATATATAATGTATTGGTAATACAGGGGGTGTACTCACTTATGCTGAGTGCTTTATATATATAATGTATTGGTAATACAGGGGGTGTACTCACATATGCTGAGTGCTTTATATATATAATGTATTGGTAATACAGGGGGTGTACTCACTTATGCTGAGTGCTTTATATATATAATGTATTGGTAATACAGGGGGTGTACTCACATATGCTGAGCGCTGTATGATATAATGTATTGGTAATACAGGGGGTGTACTCACTTATGCTGAGTGCTTTATATATATAATGTATTGGTAATACAGGGGGTGTACTCACTTATGCTGAGTGCTTTATATATATAATGTATTGGTAATACAGGGGGTGTACTCACTTATTCTGAGTGCTTTATATATATAATGTATTGGTAATACAGGGGGTGTACTCACATATGCTGAGTGCTTTATATATATAATGTATTGGTAATACAGGGGGTGTACTCACATATGCTGAGTGCTTTATATATATAATGTATTGGTAATACAGGGGGTGTACTCACTTATGCTGAGTGCTTTATATATATAATGTATTGGTAATACAGGGGGTGTACTCACATATGCTGAGTGCTTTATATATATAATGTATTGGTAATACAGGGGGTGTACTCACATATGCTGAGTGCTTTATATATATAATGTATTGGTAATACAGGGGGTGTACTCACATATTCTGAGTGCTTTATATATATAATGTATTGGTAATACAGGGGGTGTACTCACATATGCTGAATGCTTTATATATATATAATGTATTGGTAATACAGGGGGTGTACTCACTTATGCTGAGTGCTTTATATATATAATGTATTGGTAATACAGGGGGTGTACTCACATATGCTGAGTGCTTTATATATATAATGTATTGGTAATACAGGGGGTGTACTCACTTATGCTGAGTGCTTTATATATATAATGTATTGGTAATACAGGGGGTGTACTCACTTATGCTGAGTGCTTTATATATATATAAAGAAAGGGGCTGGAAGCAAGGGAAGCTGGATGGAAGCCCCACATGACCGGGATGGGCCACGAGGGTGGAATTTTTTGAGATAAAGGATCAGGATTGGGTATTAGAGCTGAGGGGCGGGCAGTTGGTGGTGGGAGGGTGAGTATATCAAGAAAAAGTGCGGGAAATTAGTCAGTCCGGCAGGGCAGTTACAGGAGAAAGTTCACCAAAAAAAAAAAAAAAAAAATTTAATATCTGCTCACCCATTGTTCTGGACACTGACCGGGCGTAATGGAGACCGTGGAATCTCTGTTTAGCAGACTGTGGGATGCGGCTCGATCCAGGCGTGGAGGGTGGCTGGAGGCAAAGCTTTAAGGGTTGCTGCATGGCTCATCCGAGGAATCGGTGGCGGGGTCAGGAAGAAGGGCAAGGAGAACGCGGCCCCCCGAGAGGCTTTTGCCAGCGACTCCCACGTGCTGCAGACGCAGGCTGCGGAGCCCCTCATGGGACCCTGAGCCAGGTGAGCCCGGCGGCAGAACCCCCCCTGCCGCTGCGCCCGCCGCTGCAGGAATCCGCCCAGCCGGCCTGTGGGCGCTTCCGTCAGCGGATCGCTAGCAGGGTCTGGACCGAGGGCCCCACCGGAAGTGCGGCCTGCTCCGGCGGCGCGCCGCAGTAATAGAGCCCGGGCCGCGCCGGAAGCAAGGCCCGGACTAGAACCGCGTCACCAGTCCGGGGGCGTGGCTTCGCCGGAAGTTCGGCCCGCGTCACTTCCTGTACACGTGACCGGGCCGGACAGGAAGTTGTGGGGCAGCGATGACGCTGGCCCCCGTAAACAGGGCCAGCAGCGGTTCACGGCGGCGGATGGCCGTTATAAAAAAAAAAAAAAAAAAAAAAAAAAAAAGAAGGGCCAGGAGGAGCAGCAGCGCGGCAGGCACACCTGGCGATGTACCAGTCGGGGTGCCTGCCAGTCAAATCGACAGTGGAGGACAGTATGGCGTTTTTCGGGCAGGCAGCGGCAGTTTGGAGACCTGTTGCCTGGCCCCAGTCACCGGAGTCACGGTAGCAGAGCGGCGGGGAGCAGCATGGAGCTGCCTGGCAGCCCCCCCCCCCCCCACAGATCAGCACAGACTGGGCTGGGGGGCCCAGGTCTAGAGGTCTTGCTGGATCACGGACGGCAGGAAGAATCGGTGCAGAAACGTGCAGCGGACGAGCTGCGGGGGCATCGGCACGTGCTCAGGTCCCCCCTGGTGACGAGGAGGCCAGGGGCGCGGGCCTTGAGCAACAGCGAGAGGGAGGATCGGAATACGGAGAGGATCAGGACGACCCAAGGAATCGGCAGGACTCAGGACGTACGGCTGGCGGGGACACAGCACCTGCGCAGCTCCGTGAGTATGCGTCTATGTTTGTTTTGTCACCCACTGGGTCTGTAGCGGATGGGGTAGGGGATAGGCAGTTGGCAGGGCCCTGTGGTGTAAATGTTAGGGGGAGGCGTGGTTAGATGTCGTGGGGCTCAGGGATAATTTGGCAAACATGTCACAAATTCTGGCTAGTTTAGGCACTGGTGGAGCCAGTGAGGCAGGGTTATCTCCGATGGGGGCTTGGTTACCCAGTCGACGTGTGGCGTCGCAGGTGGGGAGTGAATCGGCAAGGGCGGCGGTGTGTACTGAGGGGGACTTTAGGGGGTATCGGTTTCTGTACAGACAGAAAAGGATAAAGCGGATGCCGTAAAACTGGATGATAGGGCGAAAGGGGAGGTATACGTGTGCTTTGAGGGGCAGCTGGGCACATTTAAAAAAATAAATAAATAAAGAGGTTAAAGAAAAAATTGGGTGGGATGAATTTGTAGAAATTTTTTCCCTACTTTCTCTTGAAAAGTTTAATTTGGACAAGGGAGAAAAGGACGACAGCAAAAAAAAATAAATAAATAAATAAATAATAAAAAAAAAAATAATAATAATAATAATAATAAAATGGAGGAAGAAAAGCGTAGGTGGAGGTTCATTCCTCAGACGTTTGTTAATTGGTTGCAAGCTTTTGCAATAATGGCTAGTGTCATTGGGAAAAAAGCTCCAGATAATTCCTCAGGCTTATTTTGCTACCTGGATGCTATAGGGGAGGCTCATCGCACATAGGGGGGCCAGACATGGTTACGATACGACTAGCAATATCGGCAGAGGAAGGCAGTCCGCCCGGAGATTAGATGGGATCAAAGGACATCGGGTTGTGGCTGAAAGTTGTGACTCCGGTGAGGTATGGGCAGTCCTTTCACGGGAGCAGCGGTAGTGGGAACTAATCGGCAGGACACGGGGGAAGTAGTCAGAGTGCACAAAGAAGGAAGCGGGATCTTGCTGGCAATTTAATGATGGCCAGTGTAAGTACGGGAACTCCTGCAAATTTAAACATGTGTGCTCCCATTGCAACGGTATTTCACACGGAGCATCTAAATGCTTTAAGAAGGGTAATGGAAAAATGCCAATGGGTACCGGTCAAGGGGGTGACTCCGGTGAGGGTTCACGAGATGGCCCCCTTTCGAAGTAGGTATCCAGATCAGTTGAAGGCTAAGGCCATTTCAGATGGTCTTTTTTGGAAGGTTTTAGAATTCCTCCTCCTGATCATGAGGTCCCCTTTTCTCTTAAAAAAGTGATGTCGGCTTCCCTTCATCCGGAAGTGGTTAGCTTGAAACTGGCAAAGGAGGTGGAATTGGGCAGGATGGCTGGTCTGTTTCAGGATTTACCTAGCAGCAGGGTGATTGTTTCGCCGTTGGGGGTCGTGCCCAAAAAGAGGCTAATAAGTTTCATTTGATTCAGCATTTGTCATACCCTAAGGGGTTTTTTCGGTGAATGATGGCATTGCTCAGGAATTATGTTCGGTGGATTATTCAGCATTCGATGCGGCGGTGGGATGGGTGTGGAGATATGGGCCAGGATCGTTGCTAGCTAAAACTGATATGGAATCGGCATTTGGATTGCTGTCAGTACATCCGGATAGCTTCCCATTGTTAGGTTGTTTTTGGAAAGGGGAATACTACGTGGACAGGTGTTTGCATATGGGCTACGCAATTACGTGTTCCCAGTTTGAAACGTTTAGTACCTTTTTGGAATGGGTGGTGAGGGACCTGGCATCAGTTCAGTCGGTCATTCATTATTTGGATGACATTTTGTTTATAGGCCCTCAGCAATCGTTGTTGTGTAGGACTTTGTTAGGAACTATGGTGTGGGTAGCGGAGCATTTTTGGCATACCTTTGGCAGGAAATTTAAAAAAAAAAAAAAAAAAAAACAGAGGGACCTTGCACCTTGTTAATTTTTTGGGCATCCTAATTGATACGGAGAGGATGGAGTGTCGGTTACCTGATGATAAATTGAGTTTGCTCAAGCAGGAGGTCGATAGAGTCAGGAGGTTGCGTAAGGTGACGCTGAAGGAGCTCCAATCCCTGTTAGGTCATTTGAATTTCGCATGCAGCATTATGCCAATGGGCAGGATATTTTGTCGCGGGTTGGCAAGGGCGACAGCAGGAGTGCGCGCCCTCCATCATTTCATTCGTTTAATGCAGCATTTCATTCGTTAATTCAGCACGAGTTTTTGAGCATTCGTGATTGTGAGATTTTTTACAGATACTGCAGGAGGTGCTGGTGTAAAAATTCCTTCGCAGATGCCTTGTCTCATTTTCAGTGGGATCGTTTTTCGGGCGCTAGCACCAGAGGCGGAGGACGTGGGACAGGAATGCCCTTCGCATTTGTGGCAGCTGGTTATGGAGGAGTGGGGACGTTTAATACGAGAGTCCATTACGAGGCAGACCTGGTCCTCATACGAGGCATCGTGGCGAGTATGGAAATGTTGGATAATGCAGTGGGGTTTGGTGGAGAATGTCGGTGATGGGGAGACGGCGGTGTTCTTTCTTGTAGGTAGGGCAGCAGAGATTGGATGGTCTGTTTCAAAAGTGGGGATAAGAGATGTTACAAAGTCCTTTTTAGTGTAGCAAGCACTTAGGGGCTTTAGGAGAGGAGATAAGGTGCTGGATAAAAGAAGACCGGTGACTTTTAAAATCTTGGAACGTTTGGGTTTAGTGTTAGACGAAACTTTTTGTTCAGTTGTGAAGCTACATTGTTTAGGTTAACCTTTTCGTTAGCGTTTTTTGGTGCGCTGAGATTGTCTGAATCGGTGGCACCAAGTAGACTGGCAATTTTGGCCTGGGCGAGTGGGTTCCTTATTATGTCATGAAAATGGGGACTTTTCTTAAATAGCAGTATTTAAGAAAGGAGTTTGGGAGTTGGGGCTTTCGCCCGGAGGTGTACGGGTCACATTCTTTTAGAATTGGCGCGGCGTCAGAAGCCAATGGCTTGGGCTTAGGCAAGGATGTGACAAAGCGGATAGGGAGGTGGAGTTCTGATCGTTATTTGTCCTTTGTGCGGCATTAGGTACAGGGGGCTGAGGTTTGTTTTTCATCTTGTTAAGTATTGAATACATTGTGGTTGTTTGTTGCAGATGGTGTCCCATTGTTAGCGTGGATTCTGGGACATTCCTTCGTCCACTGGGGGTGTTGCGAGCGGACGGGAGGCCAGACGGTAGGCAGTTGGGTTTTAGGAGAGAGCAAGTTGTGGTTCGGTGGCTCGTCTCCAGAGGCATGGTATGGAGAAGGGTGCTGCCTGAATTTCATAAGGCAGCCCGTTTGGTTCAGACGCTGGATATTTTGGTGGTGCATATGGGGGGGAATGACTTAGGGGCTCGCCCGGTCAGGGAACTGATGAGGGACATTCGATTTAATTTTTAAGGTTATGGACATCCTTTCCTGTGGTGTTGACGGTCTGGTCTGACATTGTGCCAAAAAAAAAAAAAAAAAAAAAAAAGGTGGAGGGAGGCTAGATCTTTGAAGGGGATTAATAGGGTGAGAGTGAGGTGAAATAGAGCCATATCAGCCTTTGTGTCCAGGAACGGGGGAGTAAGCGTTCGACATTTTGAACTCGAGGCGGGAGTTGGAAATTTTTGGGCAAATGATGGTGTACATTTGAATTACATTGGTACCGATTTGTGGGCATTGGTTATACAGGAGGGGAATGAGAGGGCTTTGGCGATTTTTTGGGGCACTCACGAGCCTGAGGTGGTCAGGGCTGTTCGTTTGTGGCGGGGGGTGGGGTTCTTGGAGTTGGCACAGAAGTGTCGGTGGGAATAATTTGGTTAAAATTACAGCCAATTGGTTAATTGAGCGGGGTGATCTGGCATTTGGTTTTTGGGCTCTGGACGGGGTTTTACCCTGGGAGCTTTTGGTGCCCTTGAGCTGGTGATGGACGGCTGAGGGTAATATGGTGGTTCCAGTTCGGTTTAATTTATGCCAGATCTAATTTTTAACTCCAAGAACCCTCCCTTCTTATTTATTTATAACACTGTTAATGTGTTAATGTTGTTTGTTAATAAAATGGCCGCTGTGGCCAAATTTATCCAAAGAAATTACAGGTGCAGTGTTTTTATTTGTGGGAAAAGGTGAGTGCTGGAAAATGGGAGGAACAGGTTAAACGGTGGAACCCGGGTTGGCCGTACACGGTCAAGAAAGGGGCTGGAAGCAAGGGAAGCTGGATGGAAGCCCCACATGACCGGGATGGGCCACGAGGGTGGAATTTTTTGAGATAAAGGATCAGGATTGGGTATTAGAGCTGAGGGGCGGGCAGTTGGTGGTGGGAGGGTGAGTATATCAAGAAAAAGTGCGGGAAATTAGTCAGTCCGGCAGGGCAGTTACAGGAGAAAGTTCCCACCCACCCACCCCTTTTTTCTGGTAGCATCTGTTCAAGTATAAGTGGGAAGTGGCGGTGGTATGGTGGAAAACGTTAAGGAGTAATATGGACATATGTCTATTATAATTGTTAAAAAAATAAAAAATAAATTAAAAAAAAAAAAAAAAAAAGTGAATAAAAAATAAAGAAAAATGAGGTAGGGTGTTTGTCGCAGTGGCTTGGTGGGGGGTGGGGTTCTTGGAGTTGGCACAGAAGTGTCGGTGGGAATAATTTGGTTAAAATTACAGCCAATTGGTTAATTGAGCGGGGTGATCTGGCATTTGGTTTTTGGGCTCTGGACGGGGTTTTACCCTGGGAGCTTTTGGTGCCCTTGAGCTGGTGATGGACGGCTGAGGGTAATATGGTGGTTCCAGTTCGGTTTAATTTATGCCAGATCTAATTTTTAACTCCAAGAACCCTCCCTTCTTATTTATTTATAACACTGTTAATGTGTTAATGTTGTTTGTTAATAAAATGGCCGCTGTGGCCAAATTTATCCAAAGAAATTACAGGTGCAGTGTTTTTATTTGTGGGAAAAGGTGAGTGCTGGAAAATGGGAGGAACAGGTTAAACGGTGGAACCCGGGTTGGCCGTACACGGTCATGTATTGGTAATACAGGGGGTGTACTCACATATGCTGAGTGCTTTATATATATAATGTATTGGTAATACAGGGGGTGTACTCACATATGCTGAGTGCTTTATATATATAATGTATTGGTAATACAGGGGGTGTACTCACTTATGCTGAGTGCTTTATATATATAATGTATTGGTAATACAGGGGGTGTACTCACTTATGCTGAGTGCTTTATATATATAATGTATTGGTAATACAGGGGGTGTACTCACATATGCTGAGTGCTTTATATATATAATGTATTGGTAATACAGGGGGTGTACTCACATATGCTGAGTGCTTTATATATATAATGTATTGGTAATACAGGGGGTGTACTCACTTATGCTGAGTGCTTTATATATATAATGTATTGGTAATACAGGGGGTGTACTCACATATGCTGAGTGCTTTATATATATAATGTATTGGTAATACAGGGGGTGTACTCACTTATGCTGAGTGCTTTATATATATAATGTATTGGTAATACAGGGGGTGTACTCACTTATGCTGAGTGCTTTATATATATAATGTATTGGTAATACAGGGGGTGTACTCACATATGCTGAGTGCTTTATATATATAATGTATTGGTAATACAGGGGGTGTACTCACTTATGCTGAGTGCTTTATATATATAATGTGTTGGTAATACAGGGGGTGTACTCACATATGCTGAGTGCTTTATATATATAATGTATTGGTAATACAGGGGGTGTACTCACTTATGCTGAGTGCTTTATATATATAATGTATTGGTAATACAGGGGGTGTACTCACATATGCTGAGTGCTTTATATATATAATGTATTGGTAATACAGGGGGTGTACTCACTTATGCTGAGTGCTTTATATATATAATGTATTGGTAATACAGGGGGTGTACTCACATATGCTGAGTGCTTTATATATATAATGTATTGGTAATACCGGGGGTGTACTCACATATGCTGAGTGCTTTATATATATAATGTATTGGTAATACAGGGGGTGTACTCACATATGCTGAGTGCTTTATATATATAATGTATTGGTAATACAGGGGGTGTACTCACTTATGCTGAGTGCTTTATATATATAATGTATTGGTAATACAGGGGGTGTACTCACATATGCTGAGTGGTTTATATATATAATGTATTGGTAATACAGGGGGTGTACTCACTTATGCTGAGTGCTTTATATATATAATGTATTGGTAATACAGGGGGTGTACTCACATATGCTGAGTGCTTTATATATATAATGTATTGGTAATACAGGGGGTGTACTCACATATGCTGAGTGCTTTATATATATAATGTATTGGTAATACAGGGGGTGTACTCACTTATGCTGAGTGCTTTATGTATATAATGTATTGGTAATACAGGGGGTGTACTCACTTATGCTGAGTGCTTTATATATATAATGTATTGGTAATACAGGGGGTGTACTCACTTATGCTGAGTGCTTTATATATATAATGTATTGATAATACAGGGGGTGTACTCACATATGCTGAGTGCTTTATATATATAATGTATTGGTAATACAGGGGGTGTACTCACTTATGCTGAGTGCTTTATATATATAATGTATTGGTAATACAGGGGGTGTACTCACTTATGCTGAGTGCTTTATATATATAATGTATTGGTAATACAGGGGGTGTACTCACATATGCTGAGTGCTTTATATATATAATGTATTGGTAATACAGGGGGTGTACTCACTTATGCTGAGTGCTTTATATATATTATGTATTGGTAATACAGGGGGTGTACTCACATATGCTGAGTGCTTTATATATATAATGTATTGGTAATACAGGGGGTGTACTCACATATGCTGAGTGCTTTATATATATAATGTATTGGTAATACAGGGGGTGTACTCACTTATGCTGAGTGCTTTATATATATAATGTATTGGTAATACAGGGGGTGTACTCACTTATGCTGAGTGCTTTATATATATAATGTATTGGTAATACAGGGGGTGTACTCACATATGCTGAGTGCTTTATATATATAATGTATTGGTAATACAGGGGGTGTACTCACTTATGCTGAGTGCTTTATATATATTATGTATTGGTAATACAGGGGGTGTACTCACATATGCTGAGTGCTTTATATATATAATGTATTGGTAATACAGGGGGTGTACTCACATATGCTGAGTGCTTTATATATATAATGTATTGGTAATACAGGGGGTGTACTCACATATGCTGAGTGCTTTATATATATAATGTATTGGTAATACAGGGGGTGTACTCACTTATGCTGAGTGCTTTATATATATAATATATGGATAATACAGGGGGTGTACTCACTTATGCTGAGTGCTTTATATATATAATGTATTGGTAATACAGGGGGTGTACTCACTTATGCTGAGTGCTTTATATATATAATGTATTGGTAATACAGGGGGTGTACTCACATATGCTGAGTGCTTTATATATATAATGTATTGGTAATACAGGGGGTGTACTCACTTATGCGGAGTGCTTTATATATATAATGTATTGGTAATACAGGGGGTGTACTCACTTATGCTGAGTGCTTTATATATATAATGTATTGGTAATACAGGGGGTGTACTCACTTATGCTGAGTGCTTTATATATATAATGTATTGGTAATACAGGGGGTGTACTCACATATGCTGAGTGCTTTATATATATAATGTATTGGTAATATAGGGGGTGTACTCACTTATGCTGAGTGCTTTATATATATAATGTATTGGTAATACAGGGGGTGTACTCACTTATGCTGAGTGCTTTATATATATATAATGTATTGGTAATACAGGGGGTGTACTCACTTATGCTGAGTGCTTTATATATATAATGTATTGGTAATACAGGGGGTGTACTCACTTATGCTGAGTGCTTTATATATATATAATGTATTGGTAATACAGGGGGTGTACTCACTTATGCTGAGTGCTTTTATATATATAATGTATTGGTAATACAGGGGGTGTACTCACATATGCTGAGTGCTTTATATATATAATGTATTGGTAATACAGGGGGTGTACTCACTTATGCTGAGTGCTTTATATATATAATGTATTGGTAATACAGGGGGTGTACTCACTTATGCTGAGTGCTTTATATATATAATGTATTGGTAATACAGGGGGTGTACTCACTTATGCTGAGTGCTTTATATATATAATGTATTGGTAATACAGGGGGTGTACTCACTTATGCTGAGTGCTTTATATATATAATGTATTGGTAATACAGGGGGTGTACTCACTTATGCTGAGTGCTTTATATATATAATGTATTGGTAATACAGGGGGTGTACTCACTTATGCTGAGTGCTTTATATATATAATGTATTGGTAATACAGGGGGTGTACTCACTTATGCTGAGTGCTTTATATATATAATGTATTGGTAATACAGGGGGTGTACTCACTTATGCTGAGTGCTTTATATATATAATGTATTGGTAATACAGGGGGTGTACTCACTTATGCTGAGTGCTTTATATATATAATGTATTGGTAATACAGGGGGTGTACTCACTTATGCTGAGTGCTTTATATATATAATGTATTGGTAATACAGGGGGTGTACTCACTTATGCTGAGTGCTTTATATATATAATGTATTGGTAATACAGGGGGTGTACTCACATATGCTGAGTGCTTTATATATATAATGTATTGGTAATACAGGGGGTGTACTCACTTATGCTGAGTGCTTTATATATATAATGTATTGGTAATACAGGGGGTGTACTCACATATGCTGAGTGCTTTATATATATAATGTATTGGTAATACAGGGGGTGTACTCACTTATGCTGAGTGCTTTATATATATAATGTATTGGTAATACAGGGGGTGTACTCACTTATGCTGAGTGCTTTATATATATAATGTATTGGTAATACAGGGG